>NC_063188.1:28870397-29170397 GCF_023159225.1 Perognathus longimembris pacificus
TGTTTTTACATATGCAGGATATTTTGAAAAACATTTAAGTGTAATTGTTTAATATTATAATTATTCTGTAGTCCTATGACCACTTGGATTGTCTTTCTACTTCATTGATTAGTTCTTCTATAGCCTATGCTGTCACCTGTCACTGACTCTCCACTGTTTACTGTTTCTAGTCACTAGTACACTACTCTGGGTGAAGGTTCTTCACCAAGACCTCATTTTCTTGAAATTACCAAAGTTTCTTCCCTCTATGAACTGTGCTTTATAATGATGAACTGACTTGTGTGAACTATATTAGTCATCATTTCTGTCCTCTTCTCTACTTGGGGTAATCCAGTTCTTTCCCACTGTGTTCAAATGTCACTCCTTTCTGTATTCTTTTCCATGTTTATGATATATTCTGTTTATATAATATGTAATTGTATAATAATAAACCCTGGAAGATAAATCCCATGCTAAATTTCATGAGCTAGATTTCTTAGATCAGAATCTGGATTTGCTTATTAAAAAAAACAAAATAAAGTATTTTTGAGTCTCAGTCCCCACATTTGTAAAAAGAAACACTAGTATAATATTACTAGCATATTAATATCCATTTCACAGATCTCTATGATTAAATAAGTTTAAATATGTGAGACACTGACACTGTATCTTGGAAGATGATGAGCTCTTGATAACTGTGTTATTGATATTGTATCACTTTCAGCAAGAATACACATTTTCATACTACCTGTTTCTGCCTACTTTCTCCAATACACAGGGGTTCTACACAGGTCACTATTTACTTTGTCTCATCTTCATTTCACTTTTTCACTACTCTAAACTTTATATACCCTAAGTGCAATACCTCCTACCCAGCAGTTACCTCATGCATGGAAAACATGGTGTCAAGTTCTTAAATAACAGAATTTTTCAACTGGTACATTACACAGCTTGCTCTTAAGGAATTCTCTTTATAGCTCTCAGTCTCCAAGCTATCTTACTTCCTCTTTCCCTGAAAACCAATGAGGAAAAAAAAGAGAGAGGCCTTGGATTACTTTTGGCCTCTACCTCTACACTTCTCTAAATTCCTTGTAGCTCACTTTCTTGTGTCCCACAATTCTCCTCATTGTTCACTTTTTATCACAGTAAGATGTCCTTTCCTACAGAGACAGTCTTCTAAGCAATTTTGACAGTGTCTCAGACCTCTGGGTTCAATTGATTCTGGTTCGAAGGTCTATGCTTTCATTCTTTCTTCTCTTGCTAAGATTTTGCAACAATTGAATCAAACAGTCGCACTATTCTTGCCTCACAGACAACTTGAATCTTTGTAACTTTTGACTCAAGGAAATGACATTTTAAAACTTTCTTTTATTAGTGCATTTTAGTTGACTGAAGTTTGAATTTTTTTTAAAGTAAAAATGTGCTTGCAAGAATCACAATGAAAGCAAAGAGGTACATTTAAGTAGATGCTACTATTAAATGATATCACTCAGATCTAGACTCTACTTTTTGCAACTCATTGGAAAAATGATCATATTATTCTAGCTTTGGGCAAAACCATTGGAAAAGTTCCTCTGGGATATTTATGAAGAATATTCAGAGAAATGGGCCAGATTAATATTTAATGAACCCATGTTACTATGTTACCATAAAATCCCCTTAGCTTATAGGAATATTGTAGAATAAATATTCTAATGTTCTTTAGTTCAAAATAGTATACCTTATCAAATGAGCCTTATGTTTTAAACTGTATTATAGAGACACTCTCAATCTAACCCATTTCTTTTGCTTCTTTCTTCTTTACTCTTTCTCATTTTTTACTTTGCTACTTTCTATTCTATTTTAGTATTTCCATTCATTGCAAAATGTTTTGAACAGAAATTTTGAAGAACGAATAAAGCACTCAGAAGAATAAGAAGTTGAAGTATTCGTTTTGGAGAGAAGCCTTGACAATTGAGTGTTACTAGTCGTTAAATACATTTAAGCCTTTTCTAAGACATACCTTTTGACCTGTCTCAAGTCTCCTGACTTTTACCAGAAGTAAATGCTTATCTCTGATGGTTCTAGAATGCCAGACTGCTCAGGTAAATAGCTGCATTGAACTTTTCATCAAAGATAAACCACTACAACATCAAAAGCACTGCACTAGATTAAAAACCAGATTGGAAATTTTGCTGCTAAATAATGGGGGTTACAACACTTAATTTTACAGCAAAATGAGAGTAATAAAACACTGTATTGGTTTCATAAGCTTGCTGCCTCCAATGAGAAAAAAGTTATATAAGTATTGTGAAAAACAAAGCAGCTTATGAAATATTACTTTCAGTATTTACATGATAATTTCAGGCTCCATTATTATCACTGTTTTTAGTTATAGTGTTGCCATGTTTTCAATGCTCTGAATAGGTTCATATGCAAAATTAATGAGCAAGAATTTATTGAGCTGATGTAAACTGACGTAAGGCAAATTTGTCATTCAGAAAATGACACATTTTTTGTAAATGTTAAAAGTGCTTCATATTTATAAGTATGTTGAATTACTATAACTCCTTGATAAATTTGCTAGAAGCACCAGACCTAGGCCTTCCAACTAATGTCTTATTTGGAAGATAGACTGAATGAGATACATTGATAAAGTTCAATGAGATTCTTACCACAAGATTCAAGAACAATGGATCTATAAGTCCTCACATGCAACAAAAGTATCCCTATTTTACCTTGTTAAATAAGGTAACTTGTACAAGTCCATGAAACCAGTTGCCTTTTGAATACTGTGTATTTTTCTGGTGAGAAAATGTGTTTAATATCTATAATGCTCAATCAATACATCTTTCCATGTGGATTTTAATTGTGATATACCACATTATTGAGAATGGGTTTGAGAACAGGTATGATTTCAATTCTAATATCTTGATGAGAAAGAAGTGTTAAAAATAAGTGCAAAAAATAAAATATATTTCTTATGAAAAATAAAATAGAATATAACAGGATCCTTTAAAATATCATAAGAGATTGTGTAGACAAAGCTTTTGGGAAGATGTGCAAACCATTTATCTTATGATTTAGAATTGCAAATACTGAGTCATCACAGTTTGTCTATTTCCTTTTTTATGTTTCTACATCAAAGATGAAGATAAAGAGCAGACACATTTCTAAGTGGGAAAATGACTTTCTGTGCCATTGTATGGTTTGGCTGACTAAAACTATAAAACAGTTTAACAACTACATGTCATAAGAATTAAAGGTACTTCTATTGAGTCAATAAGTCAACGCATTTCTTCTGTTTCCTTGAGGAAATCATCTTACTGCACGGGCAATTCAAGATGCTATAAGATTTTTATACTGGATACAGAAGAAAATACGATGAAGAGAAAAGTTTAAGGTTATAATTATTTTTCTTTTTTCCCCTCAGCAGTGTGCTATAAATTTAAGCAGAAGACGGAAATAAACTTCAATTATTAGGAAGAATAATCTTAAAGGCAATTTGTGGTTGGGTTGAATGAATTCTGGTTGTTTTAAGACCAATTCCATTGCTATATTAATTTTTTTCAAATTTTTATTATCAGACTGATGTACAGAGAGGTTACAGTTTCATAAGTTAGGCATTGGATACATTTCTTGTACTGTTTGTTACCTCGTGCCTCATACCCACCTCCGTCCTCCCCCTTGCCCTTTCCCCCAATAAGGTGTTCAGTTCACTTACACCAAACAGTTTTGCAAGTATTGCTTTTGTAGTTGTTTGTCTTTTGTTACCCTGTGTCTCTCAATTTTGGTATTCCCTTTCAATTTCCTAGTTCTAATACCAGAATACACGGTTTCCAATATACTCAGATAAGATCACTGAGATAGTGTAGGTACAACCACAGGAAGGTGATACAAGAACATCACCAATAATAGAAGCTACAGATACACATGGGAAGTTGAAAGTAGATGCAACTGTGATATAACAATCGTTTCCATAACATGGAGTTCATTTCACTTAGCATCATCTTATGTGTTCATAAGGGTATAGCTATTGGGCTCTTGTGATCTTCTGCTATGACTTGCCTAAACCTGTACTAATTATTCCCTATAAGGGAGACCATAGAGTCCATGTTTCTTTGGGTCTGGCTCACTTCACTTAGTATAATTTTTTCCAAGTCCTTCCATTTCCTTACAAATGGGGCAGTGTCATTCTTTCTGATAGAGGCATAAAATTCCACTGTGTATATTGTACCATATTTTCCTGATCCATTTGTCTAGTGAGGGGCATCTGGGTTAGTTCCAGATTCTAGCTATGACAAATTGCGCTGCGATGAACATTGTTGTGCTGGTGGCTTTAGTGTGATTTTGTTTGTGGTCTTTTGGATAGATACCCAAAAGTGGAGCTACTGGGTCATAGGGAAGTTCTATATTTAGCCTTCTGAGGAATCTCCATACTGCTTTCCACAGTGGCTGAACCAGTTTACATTCCCACCAAGAATGAAGTAGGGTTCCCTTTTGGCCATATCCCTTCCATTAATTGTTATTGTTAGTTTTCTTGATATATGACATTCTTACTGGGGTGAGATGGAATCTCAATGTTGTTTTGATTTGCATTTCTTTTATGGCCAGTGATGTAGAGCACTTTTTCATAGGTCTCTTGACCATTCTCATTTCCTCATCAGAGAAGTCTCTTTGTAAGTCTAGCCCACTTAATGAGGGGGCTATTGGTTCTTTGTGGGGTTTTTTGGAGGAAGGTAATTTTTTTAGTTCTGAATATATTTTAGATAAGAGGCCTTTGTCCAATGAATGGCCTGTAAGGATCTTCTCCCAGTCTGTGGGCTTTCTGTTTATCTTGCAAGCTATGTCCTTTGCCATGCAGAAGCTCTGCAGTTTGATGCAGTCCCATTTGTCCAACCTTTCTTTGATTTCTAGCCTTTCTGGGTCTTTGTCAAGGAAGTTCTGTCCTGTGCCAAGGAGCCCACGTGTTTCTCCTACTCCTTCTTTTAGTGTTTTCAGGGTATCTGTTTTGATTTCGAGGTCTTTAATCCATCTGTAATTGATTTTGGTGCAGGGTGATATATAAGGATCTAGTTTTAGTTTGTTGCATGTGTTGAACCACTTTTGCCAGCTCCATTTGTTAAAGAGGCTATCTTTCTTCCAAACTATTGTTTTACCTCCTTTATCAAAGATTAAGTAGGCATAATTCTGTGGGTATATTTCTGGGTCTTCAATTCTGTTTCATTGGTCTTCAGGCCTGTTCCAGTGCCCATACCAAGCTGTAAATGGATGATTTCCTAGAAAAAATTCATATCCCCAAACTCAACCATGAAGATTTAAACCTTCTAAACAGACCCATACGCAGTATTGAAATGGAAATGGCAATAAATGATCTCCCATCCAAGAAAAGCCTAGGTCCAGATGGATTCACTGCAGAATTCTACAAGGCCTTCAAAACAGAACTCACACCAATATTTCTCAAACTCTTCAATGAAATTGAAAGAGAATGTTTACTACCAGACAGGTTCTATGAAGCCAGTGTAACTCTCATCCCAAAACCAGGCAGGGACTCATCACAGAAAGAGGACTATAGACCGATTTCCCTGATGAACATAGACTCAAAAATTCTCAACAAAATTCTGGCCAATAGACTTCAACAGGTCATCAAAAAAAATCATACACCACGATCAAAGTGGATTCATCCCAGGGAGGCAAAGTTGGTTTAATATATGCAAGTCAATTAATGTAATCCACCACATCAACCAGAGCAAGGTAAAGAACCACATGGTTTTATCTCTGGATGTAGAAAATACATTCGATAAAATCCAGCACCCATTTATGCTAAAATCCCTGGAAAAACTGGGATTCCAGGGAACATTCCTGAATATAATCAAGGCAGTTTGTGACAAACCAACAGCAAGCATAACTCTAAATTGTGAAAAACTAAAGCCATTCCCTTTAAAATCAGGAACAAGGCAGGGATGTCCACTCTCTCCCCTGCTCTTCAACATAGTACTAGAATTCCTAGCCAGAGCAATTAGGCAAGAAGAAAGTATAAACGGGATCCAAATAGGAAAAGATGAAGTTAAACTTTCTCTCTTAGCAGATGACATGATCCTCTACCTAAAGATTCCCATAGACTCTACCCCCAAGCTACTAGAGCTGATCCAAAGCTTTGGCAAAGTGGCAGGATATAAAATAAACCCTCAAAAATCAATGGCCTTTCTCTATGCTAATGACCCGAAGACAGAGGCTGAAATCAGGAAAGCAACTTCTTTTGCAATAGCCCCCCAAAACATAAAATACCTAGGAATAACCTTAACCAAAGAAGTGAAAGACTTATTTGATGAGAACTTTAAAAGCTAGAAAAACGAAATTAAGTCAGAACTAAGGAAATGGAAAAACCTCCCATGCTCCTGGATTGGGAGGATTATTATAATCAAAATGGCAATATTGCCAAAGGCTATCTACAAATTCAATGCAATACCCATTAATATCCCAACACCTTTTTTTTAATGAAATAGAGGAAGCAATCCAGAAATTCATATGGAACAATAAAAGACCTAGAATAGCAAAAACAATCCTAAGCAGAAAGAACAGTGCTGGAGGAATTACCATACCCAACTGCAAGCTGTATTATAAAGCTATATTAATTTTTAATTGACTAGAATTTCTTTTTTCATTACTTAGTAGATAATAAGATTAGTTCTTTTCATTATCATCTCAGAGCGTCATAATTTTATATGCATCATTATAGAGTGTATGTATTATATGGTCTATTAAATATACATACTTTTATTTTCTACTTTAAACATTGAAACTCAGATTTTATATGTATATACATAACTTGTGACTCATAGAAAGTTGTTATATACTATCTACTCATTTTACCTTTTTATGAAATAGTAATAATTCTTAAAATCTATATTCAATTGATATTTAATATCTTCAAATCAATTACTAAGTTGCCTTCTCATGTATTTTGATTCATTTGCTCTTCCATGAGTTTCACAAACAACATTGGCATCAGAAAAATATACAACAATGACAAGAACTAGCAATTAGAACGTGATTGATTCAGAACTCTTATAGATTGAACCAGTATTTTACTATCATATTTATTTTATATCATACTGTCATGAAATATTATCCCATCCTCTAGCATTTTAAACTCTTCTCAGATGATAAATGTGCTAAAATTGGTATAGCAATTGGAATATTCAAAATACAGATCCAGATATAGCTAGGTTGAACAGGTAAGCAACAGTAACATCTCTCTCCCTCATATTATTATTTGAAATGTTTTCCTTATATGTGAAATGTCGCCACTGAAATACTGACATTGAAAATCTCATAGCTTATCTATTTTGGCAGATGATCATTCAGTGTACTTAATGACTCTGAGAGCCATTTGTCTCTTTGATTTCTTGATTTATTTAACACTATTTATTGAGTGCCAGCCAGGTGCCATGCACTGTGGCAGTATTGGTATTAGAACAGATAACAAAAAAAGTTGGAGTGCCTTTATTCATGAGTTTATATACTTATGAAATATTTGATCGTAGAGACACAGATAGGTAAATACACACACATACACATACATAGTAGTATGACAAAGATGTGACAGATAGGTGTATAGATATAGATATAGACAGGTTGATGTACATAGAGGTGTTGATTAATATTTTCTATTGGCTGATATTTTCTTCTAATGACAAAATTGGTTCTAGTAGTCATTGATGTAAACATTTCCATTTTCTAATATATTCCTTTGTGGATATCAATTTGGGACACAATTCTCAGAGGATTGTGTAAAAAGTTTTATAGTATACCTATATAACTTTCATCAATCTACAAAAATCAAATATGAGGAAAAATTGGGATCGTGGAGGGAGTTGTGTACTGTTTGGGTAAGGGAATAATCTTTCTTCCTTTGTTTTCTATCTCTGTGTCAAGTAAAGGGTAAATTTAAAAAAATGAGGACTAGATATGCCTTTCAAGAATGAAACCTGAACATCACTTTCAGTTTAGGTAGGCACTTGGTGAGATGAATGCAAGAGGTTCACCTGAAATGCTCTGAGAAAGAGGCAAGAAGATAGAATTCTGCAAATTCCTTGCCACCTGGGAACTCATAGCAACATGGTGATCATTTCATTTACAGATTCCTAGAGATAGAGGACCTGCTAAGATAGCTTATACCAGCTGTGTTGATAAAAGTCCAATTTAAACATGACATAAAAATTGGATGGAATGTCTAAGGTGCGATCCTGCTGCCTTTCTCTGTGGATGGAAGGAGAGTAGGCAAAATGAAGCAGGAAAACTCACTTCCTGGGATGATTTCAGATGTACTTAAACCACCCACTCTTAAAAATCCCCTTGTCAGAGTGGCTGAACCAGTTTACATTCCCACCAACAATGAACTAGGGTTCTCTTTTGGCCACTTCCCCTCCAACATTTGTCATTGTTAGTTTTCTTGATAAAGGACATTCTTACTGGGGTGAGATGGAATCTCAATGTTGTTTTGATTTGCATTTCTTTTATGGCCAGTGATGTAGAGCACTTTTTCATATGCCTCTTGGCCATTCTCATTTCCTCATCAGAGAAGTCTCTTTGTAAGTCTTTAGCCCACTTTTTAAGGGGGCTATTGGTTCTTTGTGGTTTTGTTTTGGAAGAATGTAATTTTTTTAGTTCTGCATATATTTTAGATATGAGGCCTTTGTCCGTTCTATGGCCTGTAAAGATCTTTTCCCAATCTGTGGGCTTTCTGTTTATCTTGCAAGTTATGCCTTTTGCCCATCGCAGCACAATTTGTCATAGCTAAAATATGGAACCAACCCAGATGCCCCTCAGTTGATGAATGGATCAGGAAAATGTGGTGCATATACAAAATGGAATTTTATGCCTCTATCAGAAAGAATGACATTGCCCCATTTCTAAGGAAATGGAAGGACTTGGAAAAAATTATACTAAGTGAAGTGAGCCAGACCCAAAAAAACATGGACTCTATGGTCTCCCTCATAGGGAATAATTAGCTCAGGCTTAGGCTAGTCACAGCAGAGGATCACAAGAGCCCAATAGCTATACCCTTATGAACAAAAAAGATGATGCTAAGTGAAATGGACTCCATGTTATGGAAACGACTGTTATGTCACTGTTGTGATTACTTTCAACATGCGATGTGAAACTGTAGCCTCTATTTTTGATGATCCTCTTGTATCCCCTTTCTGTGGTTGTACCTGCACTATCTCTGTATCTTATCTGAGTACACTGGAAACTGTGTATACAGGTAATAGAACTAGGAAAATGAAAGGGAATACCAAAATCGAGAGACACAGAGTAAAAAGACAAGTGATTACAAAAGCAATACTTGCAAAACTGTTTAGTGTAAATCTACAGAACAACTTCTGGGGGGAAAGGGAAATGGGGAGGGGGAGGGGGAGTGAGGGAGGAGGTAACAAACAGTAAAAGAAATGTATCCAATGCCTAACGTATGAAACTGTAACCGCTCTGTATATCAGTTTGACAAAAAAACTAAATAAAATCCCATTCTCGCTCATATTTTCTTTTTTTTTTCATTTTAAAGTCCCCTTCCATGTATCAACACATATTTACTGAATACCACGCCCTATGCTACATACTGACAATCCAACAGTGAATAGAACAGATAAAAGGAGAGGGAGACTATAGACTGAGTCTACTACCAGGCTCAAAGCTTTTAGTTTTGGATTGAAGTCTGTACTTGAGTGCATAGTCTGGCTAAAAGCAGGACCCTGACTTAAGTTCATATTGAATGAATTAATGAAGTTAAAATACAGGCTTTCTATAGTAATTTCAAGTTTTTATCCTTTCTGTTTCAATGACTGTTTTAACTCTGTCTTCAGCTTTTATATCTTATTAAGGAACAATTTTAATATTACTCTAGTATTAACTATGCTCTTATCTGTACAAAGATTGTGTATACTTGTATTATTTGCATAATAGTGCCACGAGGTACATTTTATTATCTGTTTAGAACACACTGAGGATCTTAAGGTTAAATGCTTTCTCCTGTTGGTAGATCTAGAATCTGAAGTCCAGACATTTCTGTACTCCAAACTTGATGCCTTATGTGTTATATTAGTCTATCCACTATTGCCATATTGAACTGAATAAATCAAAGCTAGAGTATTGTACAGTTATAATTTATAGCAACACTTTGATTTTGTATGTCATTTTACATTTTTCAAACTGTCTTCTAATTATGCAGATACATCACTTTCTTTGTTATTGAAATATATGTATTACATATCTATATACTTCATATGAAACATATATATGAAGTATATATACATACATATGTATATATTAAGTAAAGATGTTAGACTGTGAATGTAGTCTGTATTTCTTTCTACATGGGAAATGGACGGAGGAGGATCACAAATTTGAGGTAGCCAAAGAAAAACTAGTAAGATACTATCTCAAAGTAAGTTATTTAAAAAGGGAGGCTGGAAGCATAGCTCATGTTATATTGGTTTCCCAACATGCCACTTGTTTGGCCATTACTAAGAAAATCTGAATAAGCTACCTACTGTTCTTTCTTTTCCTTTCTTCTTTCCTCCCTCCCCCTTTCCCACCCTCCTCCCTTCCAATCTTTCTCTTTCTTTTTTTCTTTCTTTCTCCCTTTCCCTTCTTTCCCTTTGTCCTTACACTTGTCTTTCTTTCTGTTTTGCCTCCCATCTTCCTTTACTTTCCTGCTTCCACCTTTCTTTCCTTTCCCTTTCTTTTCTCTTTCTATCTTTCTTCCCTACCCTTTCCTCTCTTATTCCTTTCTTCTTTCTTTTTTTAACCCCACGTGTCAGAGAGTTTGACATCAATATGAAAAGTGACATTCTTTTTGTACATATTAAATTTTATTTTCTTGACGTTAAAATTATTTCCCAGGTATGAAAATTGTTTTAGATCTAATGACAGGCGAGTTTTTCATCCAATGCCTTTCATCATCAAAAACACTCATTGGCAAGTTAGTTCCAGAGCTGATTGTAACATTAAATGACTACAGGTGCACCAACAAATGAATTAACACAAGTGTGAACCACATTTTAAGTCTTGCCACTTCCTGCTATTCCCTGCATATATAACTATATGAGTTCCAGAACGTTGTTTGTTAAGCAAATTGGTGATTATGCCATTTATTGGATTTATTTACTCAGTAATTCCTTTATGCTTCTGTAAATATTTTCAAAACTGTCTTAAATAGAAGTAACCTGAGACTTCAAAACATAATTTCTAACACCAAGGAAGTAGTGCATTTAACAATTTCCCTGAGGGGTTTTTTCATCCATTCAAGTTTGGAAACCATTGACCTTTGGAGATAAGGTTTAATTTCTTTAAATTTGAATTCCACACCCACTCCATTCTGTTTTCCTGTGCTGGCACCTCAGCTGTTTGTTCTACTAAGCTAACATTTCAGTCATCTTCCTAATTTCCAAACAAGTACTGGTTTTGCACAGGGCAGGCGATGCTGGATGGTTTATAAATTGACCTTGTTATTTCAGTGTTCTATTCCACTAAGCTAAGTAGCCACTGTGGTGTTGTAGAATATTATATTGGTTTGTGTCCTTTGCTTACTCTGCTATTTCTTTCCCATCAAACTTGGCATTGCCTGAAAAATGAAATTTCAAAGTGACATTCAGTTTTTACTTAGTTATTGAGCTGCACAGAATGGTTACAGTAGAGTGGGACTACATATTATAGAATATTCCTCATGTTGAAAAGGAAATCCAAGGAGGCATGATAGAAAGCGTAATTCAATCACTTCCTTCATCATTACATATTAATGACTTGGGTTTCTGAGTTCAAAACACTGATTCCTGATGTTCCAAGAAGTCTTCATTTTATCCACATTCCCATTATTTCCCCTGGATCCAGAAGCAAAGATATAGTGCCAATGTCTCCCTTTTCTTTCTTCAGTCAGAAGAATATCAGTATTCCTAACACATAGAAAATGGGTCCATTATTTTTATTCAGCAGTCAGTTTGTTAATGTTTTATTGTCTCTTGAAAATAATGTCATCATCTATAGGATCCCTTAATTGTGATCTTACTGTTAACTGAAGTTTACTATAATGCAAATGGTGATTTCTTATATGCAAGTGTGCATGGGAGAGAGGTTGGTGAAATCCAGCCTATAGTCCCCAATATGCTTTGTTACAGTGGTGAATAATTCCAGCATTTCATGGACAAACCATTTACCTGAAGGATCATATTTTTTTTCTGCTTTCTTCAAGAATAACTTTTCCTTCCTTCCTCCCTCCCTCCCTCCCTCCCTCCCTCCCTCCCTCCCTCCCTTTCTTTCCTTCTTTCATTCCTTTTTTTCCTGAGAGGTCATAGTGAGAGTCTTTATTGGAAAGCCAGTGACTGTAGGTGGACTCATGTCCTCACAAAACTTAAAGCCTCGAACATAATACTGTTAAGAAATTGAGCCATGAGGGTAGTAAAGCAAAGAAAGTGCAAAAAAAAAAAACAACCAAAAAACCAACCCAACAACCCTGGTCAACTATAATGGAGAGCTAAAGAGGGGCCCCTTGGTGATCTGAGAGTCAGGAGCCATGAGGCTCCTGAATGAGGCTCCTGAATGAGCCATGAGGCTCAGAATGTTTCCTGAGCTGTTTGGGGCATAAATAGGACCATGATCAAGGAACAGGGTAAGAGGGAGCTGGACAGTCTCATGAATTCATGACACAGGACTGGCTGGTCCTGTAACCTACTGTACAAGTCCTTGCTCCTTCCTCTAGGAATTCAGGCACACCCATCACCTCAGGGAGGGACTTCACCTTCATCCACTAAGAAGATAAGATGTCATCAGGTAGACCTAATTCCTTATTACCCAGCAAATTGCCAAGATGGCGCCAGTTAAACCAGTGTCCTAATTTCATTCCCCACTGGTTTTATGTACATGGAATCAAATAATTGATTCTTCAGTTAGAGGGATGTATTGGACCCTTAGGACCAGAAACCTAACCGAGTTCTTTAAACAGAGTTTACAAAACAGGCTCTCCTGCACTAAACTTGTTTCATCAGCATAAGAACAGTATTTCTCCTGAGGCTGTTTAGAGTTCCCCCTCAGTTTTTGCCTGGGTTGATCCAAACTGTAACCTGGGGAGTCTCCAGCACTCAAATTTGGCTCAGTATCACTGACACCCTTATAGTCAGGAAGCTTAGAACTTACACATAATCAGCAATGTTCTCCTGGTTGCTTCCTCTGAGGACTCTGGCTGGAACTTGGAACATTCAGTAAAAATTTAGAGGCCCCATTAGTTTTAAGACAGTTCCTCAGGCAATGGCAGTGGCTTCATTCATATATATTTATATTAATATGTATCTTGTATTCATATATCTTTTATTGGTAGATACTGGGGCCTTCTGGTTTATGCCCCACACTACAGACTTGTGGCTAGCATCAGATTTCATCAACTTGTAGCTGTGGTCAGTAATACCCCCCTGGATGCTAGAATAGATGAGCTTCAGCTGCTTGCTCACAGTCATTCTTGGGTACTATTTTTTCATTTACTTAGTGTTTTCCAATATCCCACGTTAATAATAGGGAAGCTTCAAGAGCATGAGAGCAATATCTCTCAGGATATTTTCACATTCAGTGAGGGACAGCAGTCTATTGAAGGGACAATTTCGAAGTAAGTAGACACTGAAATTCTTTTCTTCTCTGTTTTTTAAAGATTTCTTTCTTGTCAAAGTGAAGTACAGAAGGGTTACAGTTTCATTCGTAAGGCAGTGCATGCATTTCTTTTTTATTATTATTATTACTTATTTATTGTCAAAGTGATGTACAGAGTGGCTGAACCAGTTTACATTCCCAGGAACAATGGCTTTTGGCTACATCCCCTCCAACATTTGCTATTGTTAGTTTTCTTGATAAAGGACATTCTTACTGGGGTGAGGTGGAATCTCAATCTTGTTTTGATTTGCATTTCTTTTATGGCCAGTGATGTAGAGCACTTTTTTCATATGTGTCTTGGCCATTCTCATTTCTTCATCAGAGAAGTCTCTTTTTAAGTTTTTAGCCCACTTGTTGAGGGGGCTGTTGGTTCTTTGAGATTTTGCTTTGGAGGAATTTAGTTTTTTCAGTTCCGCATATATTTTAGATATGAGGCCTTTGTCCATTGTATGGCTGGTAAAGATTTTTTTCCCCAGTCTGTGGGCTTTCTGTTTATCTTGCGAGCTATGTCCTTTGCCCTGCGGAAGCTCTGTAGTTTGATGCAGTCCCATTTGTGCAACCTTTCTTTGATTTGCAGCATATCTGGGCCTTTGCTAACAAAGTTTCGTCCTGTGCGAATGAGCCCAAGTGTTTCTCCTACTCCTTCCTTTAGTGTTTTCAGGGTATCTGTTTTTATTTCGAGGTCTTTGATCCATTTGGAATTGATTTTGGTGCAGGGTGATAAGTATCAAGTTTTAGTTTGTTGCATGTGTTGAACCAGTTTTGCCAGCACCATTTGTTAAAGAGGCTATTTTCTTCCATCCTAATTTTTTAGCTACTTTATCAAAGATTAAGTAAGCATAGTTCTGCAGTTTCATTTCTGGGTCTTCAGTTCTGGTTCATTGGTCTTCAGGCCTGTTCCGGTGCCAATACCAAGCTGTTTTTATTACTATAGCTTTATAATACAGCTTGAAGTTGGATATTGTAATTCCTCCATCACTGTTCTTTCTGCTTAGGATTGTTTTTGCTATTCTAGGTCTTTTATTGTTCCATATGATTTTCTGGATTGCTTCCTCTATTTCATTAAAAAAAATGGTGTTGGGATATTAATGGGTATTGCATTGAATTTGTAGATAGCCTTTGGCAATATTGCTATTTTGATTATATTAATCCTCCCAATCCAGGAGCATGGGAGGTTTTTCCATTTCCTTAGTTCTGCCTTAATTTCGTTTTTCATGTTTTTAAAATTCTCATCAAAGGGGTCTTTCACTTCCTTGGTTAAGTTTATTCCTACATATTTTTTTGAGGCTATTGCAAAAGGAGTTGCTTTCCTGATTTCTGCCTTGTCTTCGGGTCATTGGCATATAGAAAGGCCATTGATTTTTTTAACTAATTAATTAATTTATTTATCTGTAAGTAGCTGTACAAAGGGGATTTAGTTTGATATCCATTTTTCACATCATAAAGTATTTGCCTTGTTTTAAAAGTAGCTAGATTTTAAAATTTCTTCTTTCACTTCTTTGGTTAAGGTTATCCCTAGGTATTTGATGCTTTTTGAGGCTATTGCAAAAGGAGTTGCTTTCCTGATTTCAGCCTTGGTTTTCGAGTCATTGGCATATAGAAAAGCCATTGATTTTTGAGGGTTTATTTTATATCCTGCTACTTTGCCAAAGTTTTGGAACAGATCTAGTACTTGGGAGTTGAGTCTCTGGGGTTCTTTAGGTATAGGATCATGTCATCTGAAGAGACAGAGTTTCACTTCATCTTTTCCTATTTTGATCCTCTTTACATACATTCCTTTTTTAAAATTTAGTTTATTTTCAAAGCTTATGTATAACATAGTCGGCTCTAGTTTCTCAAAGAAAAACCTACTGTTTAATAATGCAGACTTTATTGTTTTCCTCTTATTCTGTCACATTTTCCCACTTCTTTAATTGTACTTCCTGAGATCACTTCCCAAATAAGTCATCTGAACACAATCTACTTTCCCACCCTCTGCTTTAAGGGTAATGAACACAAAGATAAGGATTGTATGAATAATGCAACAGTGAATATTCTTGTAAGTACCTCTTGGGGCACATGTGCACAAATTGCTCTAGGGCAGATCTCAGAGAACGTTTTTTCTGCAGAGTGCTAGATAGTAAATATTTTAGGATCTTCTGGCCACAAATGAGCTTGTCATATATTCTTCATTGGTTTTATGTTGTAGTTACACCAGCTTTACAGGAGTATACAAAGCAAAAATGTTTCTTATGATCAACAGGCTCATGGGTTACAGTTTGTAAACCTCTGTTGTGGGATATATTCTTCTGAGCCAAACCACTAGGTCAAAGAGTATATAGAGATACAGTGTATTAAAACACTGTTAAACATTTATTCTAAGTGGTTGCACACTCTTACTAGCAGGACATAAATATGCAGTTATTATTTGACTTTGTTCACATTCACATTTAGCAGAATTTTAAATTTTAGCTCTTCTCTTGGAACAATAGTATTGTCACAAAGTCAGGGTTTTGCTTTGTTTTTTTGAGACAAGGTGTCCTGGATTCATTGCATCCCTCCTTGAAATCATCGTCTATTTGCTCTTATTCATAAAGGCCATGTTTGTTCTCTTGCTCTGTTACAATGCAGTTTTGTTGTGAATTTTCTCCATGACCAATCAGGCTGAAAATAACTTTTACCTTCATTTTAAAATTTCATATGTGGAATGACATGATTGAGACTGTTAAGAATAGCTAGCATAAGACAGTGAGGGAAAAGGAGCAGGTGACTGGGATGAATGTGATAGAAAAGATTTTAGGTAGCATAATGGAACTTATTAAACCATCCAAAAACAGGGAGTGAAGAAAAGGGAGTAGATATGGTAGAATCACAAAATACATTATGTGTGTGGATGTAAATATCACAAGAAATTCTTTTATGCTATTAATTTGCCATAATAAAATTGAAAAATAAAGTAAAAAATACAATTGTGATTACAATTATTAACACATGTTTTATACAAATCAATGTACTCACTGTGGTATTTGCAATGGATGCAGCATATCCACTCATACTTTTCTTACTTCAACCTGTCACTTTATACTCTCTTTACACTCCTTTTTAGTAATGCCTTTATTAACTTTATAGTTCTCTCTCTCTCTCTCTCTCTCTCTCTCTCTCTCTCTCTCTCTCTCTCTCTCTCTCTCTCTCTCTCTCTCTCTCTCATTGTTACCAGGTCTTGAATTTAGGGTTTCACATTTGCTTGAGTTTCTTGGCTGGCATTCTACCTCTTCAAACATGCTTTCAGTCTAGCGTATTGCTAGATAGAATCTCACTCGCTTTTCCTTCTGGGCTGGCTTCCCCCTGAGCCTTCAGGTCTCAGCCTCCTGAGTAGCTAGGGTTGTAGGCATAAACCACTGGCACTTGGCTTTTACTGTCTTTAACATAATTGATTTCAAATTCCACATATGATAGATAATGTCATACTTCTCTTTCTGTATCTGGCTTATTTTACTTAACATAATACACTCCAGTTCTACCCACTGTGCAAAAAATGACAAGAATGAATTTTTCTCTATGGTCTAGTAGTACTCCATTGTATACATATAGAATAATTCATCCATTCATCGTTTGGCAGGCATGCCAGTTTTATAAGTACTGTTGCAATAATGATGGACATATTAAGTATCTTTTTGTATTCTAACTTCAGTTCCTTCAGATATACCAAATAGTGGGGTTGCAAGATCACTTTGTAGTTTTGAAAAACCTCAATACTTTTTTTATTGTGGCTAGACAAATTTACATTTCCACCAATAGTATAGAAAAAATTATTTTTCATATATCCTCATCAGAACGTTGTTGTTTGTTTGCTTTCTTGATGATAATGACTCTGACTGGGGTGAGATAATATCACTATAGTATTTACTTATATTTCCCTGATCATCAAACATAGTGAACATTTTCTCATGTCTGTTTAATTCATTTTAATTGGATCACTTAATTTCTTATGTTTTCACTGTTTTTAAGTAGTTGAACAAAGGAGTTACCATTTCATGAAGATTATGCATCCTTTCATCATTCTCCCCTTCCCTATTAACTCAACCTTTCCCCTCTGTTTTCTTAATTTTGTAGACTATACATTGAATTTTATGCCTTCATTGTCCCCACCTTTCTCTCTTCAATCCTTTACCCCATTGCCCTTGACTCCACTCCACCTTTCTAGTACCAATTTCCTGGTACACTGTATTCATTTTGTTGGATTGTGAGTTAATATGCTGTTCAATGCGTTGAGCTCGTTATATATCCTGGATATAGAACTTGTCTTTTCAGTTATTTTGCTTGTCAGCTAATAATCAACAGAAATTTCTTCAGATGCCTGGAAGAAATGTGTTACAAAGTTTTTTTTTCGCATAACAAGTGTGATTTTTTTTTACTCTGTCTCTTTTTTCACTATGTCATTTGCAGAGTCAGATTTGCTTATGTCTCCCTTCCTTTTATTTTTATTATACCACTGTTTGAGAACTTAGCTTCTGTCCTTTACTTTGCATGTAGCACATCCCTTTTTCCTCACAATATCTTTAGAAAGCAAGTAGTATTGCCTTCAGAGTAGTAAAGCTATATCTTTTTAGTGACTAAGATAAGTCAAAAGTACAAACCTGACTTAGGAGTTCACATTCTTCTTTTAAATTTTATTTTATTTTATTTTGCATTTTATTTTGTTGTCAAGGTGTGTACAAAGGGGTTATAGTTACATACATAGGAAGTGAGTACATTTCTTGTCATACATGTTACTCCTCCCTCATTTTTCTTCCACTTTCCCCCTCCTCAATCCCTTCCCCCTCCTCAAGTTGCACAGTTAATTTCCAACATATTGTCTGTTGGGTTGGTTAACATTCTTTTTTATTTAATTTTATGGTCAGGGTGATGTTCAGAGGGGTTACAGTTACATACATAAGGTAGTGAGTACATTTCTTATCAAATTTGTTGCCAGCTACCTCATTTTTCTCCCATGTTCCGTCCCGCAAACCTCCCCCAAGAATTCATATTCTTAATCAGTAACCTATATTAATTTTTTAAAATAGAAAATCAATTATACTGTCCTTTTATTTTGGATACAGTGAAGTATTTTAATCCATGTTTCACAGTGAGAAATCACTCATTTCAATATTGTTTATATGAATCCCTGAGGAGTGGTAAATTACTGTTCCAAAGTAACAAGACAGTCAATTTTTCTCAAGTGCCATTACAGGTTTTTTTTTTTTCATGTTCACAGTAGCTAGTGCTTATTATGGTGTTCTCCTCAATGGCTATAGGGCCAATTTACCTTCATTGTATTTTAGAGCATCCACGGATTCCTTTAACCTCACAAGCCCTTTCCTATTTCATTCTCATCCTCCTTCTAGAATGTGTGCTTCACAATCTCTCTGTGACACAAAGCTTATCAAAAGCTGGCTTGGGAGTTAAAAAAAACGATTTTCATCCTATTAAGATATCTATGGCACATCCAACATTTACACATTTTTGTGATTTAAAACAAGCAACATAACATTATTCTGTTAGTTTTGTTCCTCAAGGAGCATATGCCAAGACACAATTAAATGTGAAAGAAAATAACAGAAGCCTATGAAAAATACACAGAGAGGAAGTAAAAGCACATGGAGACTACTTCAGTTGGGAAAGATCTAACATCAATGAAAGGAAAGTGGAAAGAAATAAAGGTTTTGGGGGAAACACAGAGAGCAGTGAAGTTGTAAGACAAATTTTCACAGGCTTTCAGTTAATCCATTCCAGAATAGTCTATTAATGACATTGTATGTTCCATGGGAATAGGCTATAAAAATACCATTCCACATCCACTCATTTTCTATGAAAAATTCAGGGAAGTATGACATTGGCATTAACATAATCATGGATCCAGGGACTTCACTCAACTCTGCTCCCTATGGCAGGGTATTCATTTGCTGCATTGTTATTGTTGGCACAGTCTAGCAATCCTAGTTTCATATCTCATGTGATCATTTGTTTCTGTAAAGTATTACAGTGTATTAGATACATTAAAGTTAAATAACGGGCTGGGGATATGGCCTAGTGGCAAGAGTTCTCGCCTCGTATACAGGAGGTCCTGGGTTCAATTCCCCAACACCACATATACAGAAAATGGCCAGAAGTGGCGCTGTGGCTCAAGTGGCAGAGTGCTAGCCTTGAGCAAAAACAAGCCAGGGACAGTGCTCAGGCCCTGAGTCCAAAGCCCAGGACTGGCCAAAAAAAAAAAAAAAAAAAAAAAAAAAAAAAGTAAAGTAACAAGAAATTTTGACACTCATCTAGATTGCACAAAAAGCATGAAATGGTGCTTGCAATTATTTAAATATATACTCAGTATACTTAAGTATAAAATAATTTTAAAATTGTTTAAATGTCTTTTAAAATCCAAACAATAAAATAACCCTATTATTGACCAATAGTTTTATTTTAAGGTAAAAATGTTAAGTTTAAAGTTTATAAATTTATAGGCCCCATTTTGTAGAGACAGGTAAATACTAAGATTTGTTTCCATAGCTACACCAAGACACCAAAATAGTTTCACTATATAATCTGTCTCTTTCTTTCTCTCTCTCTCTCTTTCTTTCTTTCTTTCTCTTTCTTCATTTCTGTTTCTTGCCTTCTCTTTCTTTCTTTCTTTCTTTCTTTCTTTCTTTCTTTCTTTCTTTCTTTCTTTCTTTCTTTCTTTCTTTCTCTCTTCCTTCCTTCCTTCCTTCCTTCATCTCTCTCTTTCCCTCCCTCCCTCCCTCCCTCCCTCCCTCCTTCCCTCCTCTCTCTCTCTCTCTCACTCTCTTTCTTTCTTTGTTATATTTTCTTGAACTTTGGGCCTGGATACCGTGAGGTCTTCAGCTCAAGGATAGATAGTACTGTACCACTTGAGCCACAGCACCACTTCCAGTTTTCTAGTGGTTAATTGCAGGTGAGTTTCACAGACCTTCCTGCTTGTTCTGGCTTTGAACCACAATCTTCAGTCCTCAGCCTCCTGAGTAGCAAGGATTACAGGTGTGAGTCACTGGCACCCAGCTAGACATTTTCTGTAAAATACAGAGAAATGGCAGCTAAAAACAAATGAACAAATTTTATTGTATTACAATTTAAAATATTTCTTACTTCAAAGAACCCCATCAAGAAAATGTAAAGATGTAAGTAAATGTTCATGAAAAATTCTACTTAGAGATTTATAGGAAGAATATACAAAGAAATCTTACTACATAATAATAAAATAGCAAATAATTTTAAATCAACCACAGAATATCAATTAACATTTGTATAAAGGATACATAAATGAACAATAAGTAAATACAATTTTCAAAATTATTAATCACCAGGAAGTCACGAATTAAAACCAGCATAAGATGTACCCAATTCCAATGGCTATTAGGTGAAAGACATACTAACAATTACTTGTGAACTTTTATGCACACCTAGTCATTGCTGGAAAAAGAAATTTCTTGAAATGATCAAATGTAGAGTTCTCTTATGATATATAATCATATTCCTTGGTATTTATCCAAGACAAATGAAAACATGCTAAAAATAAATTAATGTAGGGGTGTTTATAGAGATATATGTGAAATAACAAGAATATTAAAACTAACCAAAGTTCATTCTTTTTTTTTCCATGGTGGTGGTGGTACTAGGAGCCTCAATCTCAGGACTTTGTTCTTGTTAAGGCAGATGCTCCAACACTTGAGTTATACTCCTAGGCAAAGGAAGTCATATTTCTATCAAATGACAAAAGAGTAAATTATATTTGGTAGGACCTATATCATAAAAAAATCAATCTACAATCAGCATATGGTACATGCCTGTGATCTGAGGAATTGAATAGGTGCAGACAAGAGGATTGTGGTTTAAAACTCTCAGGGATATGAGTTAGAGATCCTCTTATCTCAAAAACAAGGTGGATATAAAAGAGATGATGATAGGTTAGACACCATATTTGTGCATCTCTATGAATCTGAAGTACAACCACAGATATATGGCAGAAAGGAAAGAAGGTAAATGCTTTAAAGCAGGATACTGTACCAGTAAATAGTGACCAAGGAAAGATTTTTAAATGTTGCACTTTATGTCTATAAAGGAAACAAAGAGGAAAACTTTCCTTCTAGTGAAGTCCAGAGTAGCTGTACATTTTGAATGCCTTTCCTGTCCATTGCACGCTGCAAGAAAAACCTCTATGGCACACAACCTAACTTACTTCATTGGTAATCCATTATACCTCATATTTGGGCAGCAAAATTTAGCTGCACAATATTTTTCAAAGGAGCACCATCCCAGAGACAGGACTATCCTGGAAGATGAGGCAAAAGGTAGAAACCTCCACTGAAGGAGTGTCAGAGCTAATTGGTACACAAGCCCCCTACCCAGGGCAAAGTACTGACACAATGCCAGCCTTTGGAATGAGAAAAAGTACATGGGGTGCCTCCTAACCCACTTCATTCATAGACTCACCACCTCACATATGTGTGTGGTAAGAGCAAGGAGCATGACAATTTATAAATATGGCATCAGCCATTGGTTGGGGAGAAGATGGCAATCTTTACTGCAGATGATTCAGAATTACTAGCACACTAGCAGATATCTAATTCCCCATGTAGGTCCAGATATGATCTCAGATGTAGTTGTAGAGCACACCTGGACCGTTTAACTGTGCATGGAGGTGGCTTTCTGCCCATTCACTCTTTTCATACAAACCTAGAGCTACTCTAGCTCCAGAAGAACTGCTCAACTCCACTATATTGTTGCTACTCAACATGACTGGATGTACCTGCAACCTCATATCACAAACAAAAGACTTTGTAAATCATCAACCAACATATCCAGGCTGTACTCAGCATGAAATATGGGCAATTCCAGGATCAAATGGAAATGAAGATTGAAAGAAAATATTTGGGAAAGATCACAAAAAAATCCCACAACAACGGTGTCAGAAATTGGATGAAAATACTTGCGGACAGATAAAAACCAGTAGATATACACTCCTATCCCTAACAAGAAAGTAGTACTGACTTTTCTCTTTTCTTTAAAAATTTCTCTCTATTTTACTTTGTTTTATGTAAATGGAAAGAAATAATGTGGACAAAGGCAGAAATTAATGAGAGTACAACAATATTTTTATGAATTCAGTGAAGCAAAGAATAGGTTCTTTGAAAAGACAAAAAGTACAGAAAACTCTTAGACAACCTACAAGAGAAGACTCATGGTAGTAAATTAGAGATTAAAAGAAAATATTATTTTTCACATTAACCCTGTTATATCAAAATAAATCATATAGCAAGTGTTTTAAAAATGTATATTGTAACAAGTGACAATGAAATTTGAGATTAGAGAATACCTCAGAAGTGTATGTGCCATCAACTAAAACAATGTCATAGAAATAAAAAGTTTTATTAATGCTTGTGTCCTACCAAGCCTATATGAAAAATTTCAACTGAGCAGTCTCAAAAGAAAAAGCCTAGGTTTTGAATTCTACCAGGTCTTTGAAGAAGTAAAACCTATGCTTCTAAAACTGTTGCAAAAAGTAAAAAGACAAAGAAAGCTACCCGGCATATGGAACAAAGCCAGTATCATTGTAATATCCACATAGTTAAGAAAATACACACACACATACACACACACATCTATAGACTATAGAATATATTTTTCATAGGCAAATAGAGACAAAAATTTTGAGCAAAATACAAACTGAGTTAAACAACACACTAAAAAGATCAGGCAAAATAGTCAAGGTGGTTCAACTTTAAGGATGGTTTAACATATACAGATGAATAAATATAATAATATAGTGTGTAATCAAAATGAAAGACAAAATCACATGATCATCCCAACAGACACAGATAGAGCCTCTGACAATATTCAACATCATTTTGTAATGAATTCATTGAAGAAACTAGGAAGAGAACAAAAGTAGCAGGAAGAACAAAATTTGGGGAAGGGAAGGAGAATAACAAAATGGTAAGACAGAGGAAAAAGGATGAATCAATGCAACAGAGGTACGAAGAAGAAACTATGTTGGAAATTAACTTTATAACTTGGGGGAGGGGTAGTTGAGGGTGAGGGAAAGTGGGAGAAAACAAGAGAGAGGGCAACAATGTTGGACAAGATATGTACTCATTACCTCGCTTAGGTAACTGTAATCCCTCTGTAATATCACCTTTACAATGAAATTAAACTAAAAAGAAAATGGCATTATTGAACTGGTGTATGTAATACAAGGCAATGGCAATGAAATTGTTAATATCTTATTAATTTGCATAATAGAACGTTTTGGTTTTAACTGATTTAAGTTCAAATGATTACCATTTCCACATGGATATTTATTTCAAAAATTCAGTTACATTTAGAAAATCCATTAGCAATTATACTACAAAGGCAATATGTGTTATAAAATGAGAAAGAATCATGAGAATCAGCTTAGATAAAACCACATGATAACATCATTGGAACTAAATACAGGAAGTTTGTAGTCTTGGTTCTTACAAGTATGGTCTGTGTGAATAAACAACCACTCTTTTCTAGTATCAGGTATTTTAAGTGCCAAATGATAAAATTTAACTACATGATCGCCAAGGCCACTTTTGTGACAGACCCTAATGGTATTCACCAATATGTCCGCTTCTCCTGTCTTTTCCTACTCACAGGAATATATCCCTATTTTCTTGAAGCTGCACATGCATTTCAATAAAAAGTGGATAAAAGTGCCATTTCTAGATTGAAGCATTTAAGAACTTGCTGCAACAAGGGAAGGGAGAATGTAGAAAATTGACAAGACCTTAGAAGGCACCAGCAATGTTATGGATGGTGTAAAACTCTGTAAATTTCATGGAACTGAGATTCTTGTAAACACCTAGTGAATATCTAGTGAGAATGAGAAATGTGCTTTGTTTCTTATAAACCACTGAGATTTGGATGCTGTTCTCATTCATAAACATAGCATGGTCTTTCCTGACTGATCTATTGTTACCGGAAGTAGAATGTTTCCATAACAACAATTCTCATGACAAATAGTATTAGCTTTGAAATCCAGTAATGTTTGGCAGAAGAAAAACTGTTACCTGAGACTAGAAAGATAGATGTGGATGCATTGACTAAACATTGGCCAAATTGATATTTTGTCCTATACTGGAAAGCAGTTCATGTACTTAATGAATTTGCAGTCTGTAAGAGAAAGATTGGAAAGCACAATGTTAATTGCAAGAGGTAGTTGCTTTAGGCAATGTTTGACAAGAAAAAATGAGTTCATCAGAAGAAATAAGAAAATTATAGATAGTAGATATTATAAAGCTTGACAAAATACTCAAAAGAGAAATAATATAATAAAATATGTAAAAGAAGCTGTGTAATCTAAAGGAAGGAGTAGGAGAAACACTTGGGCTTCTTGGCGCAGGACGGAACTTCCTTAACAAAGACCCAGAAAGGCTACAAATCAAAGAAAGGTTGGACAAATGGGACTGCATCAAACTGCAGAGCTTCTGCAGGGCAAAGGACATAGCTCGCAAGATAAACAGAAAGCCCACAAACTGGGAGAAGATCTTTACCCGACATTCAACAGACAAAGGCCTCATCTCTAAAATATATGCAGAACTAAAAAAATTACCTTCTTCCAAAACAAAACCGCAAAGAACCAATAGCCCCCTCATCAAGTGGGCTAAAGACTTACAAAGAGACTTCTCTGATGAGGAAATGAGAATGGCCAAGAGACATATGAAAAAATGCGCTACATCACTGGCCATAAATTAAATGCAAATCAAAACAACATTGAGATTCCATCTCACCCCAGTACGAATGTCATATATCAAGAAAACTAACAATAACCATTGCTGGAGGGGATGTGGCCAAAAGGGAACCCTACTTCATTCTTGGTGGGAATGTAAACTGGTTCAGCCACTCTAGCAAGCAGTATGGCGATTCCTCAGAAGGCTAAATACAGAACTCCCCTATGACCCAGCAGCCCCACTTTTGGGTACCTATCCAAAAGACCACAAACAAAATCACAGAAATGCCACCAGTGCAACAATGTTCATCACAGCACTATTTGTCATAGCGAGAATCTGGAACCAACCCAGATGCCCCTCAGTAGACGAATGGATCAGGAAAATGTGGTACATATACACAATGGAATTTTATGCCTCTATCAGAAAGAATGACATTGCCCCATTTGTAAGGAAACCAACCCAGATGCCCCTCAGTAGACGAATGGATCAGGAAAATGTGGTACATATACACAATGGAATTTTATGCCTCTATCAGAAAGAATGACATTGCCCCATTTGTAAGGAAATGGAAGGACTTGGAAAAAATTATACTAAGTGAAGTGAGCCAGACCCACAGAAACATGGACTCTATGGCCTCCCTTATTGGGAATAATTAGTACAGGTTTAGGCAAGTCATAGCAGAGCATCACAAGAGCCCAATAGCTATACCCTTATGAACACATAAGATGATGCTAAGTGAAATGAACTCCATGTTATGGAAATGATTGTTATATCACAGTTGTAACTACTTTCAATGTTCCATGTGTATCTGTAGCTTCTATTATTGATGATGTTCTTGTATCACCTTCCTGTGGTTGTACCTACACTATCGCTGTAATGTTATCTGAGTATATTGGAAACCCTGTATACTGGTATTGGAACTAGGAAATTGAAAGGGAATACCAAAATTGAGAGACACAGGGTAAAAAAAAAAGACAAACAAGTACAAAAGCAATACTTGCAAAACTGTTTGGTGTAAGTGAACTGAACACCTCCCGGGGGGGGGGGTGGGAAGGGAAAGGGGGAGGAAGGAGGGGGGTATGAGGGACAGGGTAACAAACAGCACAAGAAATGTATCCATTGCCTAACGTATTAAACTGTAACCTCTCTGTACATCAGTTTGATAATAAAAATTTGAAAAAAATAAATTAATTAATAAAAAAATAAATAAAAGTTAAAAAAGAAGCTGTGTAATATTAAAATTAACCCTTGATATACAGATCAAATTAAAGACATCTATTATTAAATTATGCAAAGAGGTTAAGGAACTTTTAATTAACAAATTAAGAATATTGTGTTCAGTAATTTTTCCTGTTGCATAAAATAAATCAGGAAAAGAATCTAAGAGCATGTCTCTCATGCTGAATACTTCAAATAACTGGACAATTATTTGAGAATTTGAAGGATACAAAGCATTAAAGATGAGGAATAAAATGCTTTTGGAAAATATTATAAAATATATCAGAAGTCTACTAAATTTTTTGTGAGAATTATATTTCTAATTTCAATTATGCTATTGGGACTTAAAATTTTAAGTGGAATTTTGTTCCTCAATCATTTGTAGAATAAAAGTGGTTGAGAAATCTGTTCATTCCTTAAGTAGTGCACATATGTTAATTCATAGGTTAATTCACATGTTAGTGTGTTACATATATGTTAATTGATATGTCAATTCATATGTTACAAATTCAATCGAATATAACTAGTGATAATGGAAAAGAATGGCCTGGAAGATCATTCCTAGCGAACAGGATTATATATGTTAGAGTGTTGTTTTCTAATGAAAAAGAGCATGTTTATAGGTTTGTTCTAACCACATACAGATAGTAAATTCAATTTTTCTTGGCTTGGATATTTATATAAAGTTGATTACTGAGGGGTTCCTGTTACATAAGTGAAATAATGAGTACATTTCTTTTTGAACAGGTTTACCCCTTCCCTCCCTCTTTCCCAGTTTTTCCCTCCAATCCCCACCCACAAGTTGTATAGTTCATTTTCAACATAGCATCTAATATTACTACTGATTTTTCATCCTTTATTTCACCCTTTCTGTGACCCATCTTTCCATCCCCCAAACAGATAAAATTAGAAACAAGACAAAAGGTACAGAAAACAAAAACATCAACAAGTAAATAAGAAGAATTATAACCTCTTGATTATATTTCTTGGAATTCATTTCAATAAATATCATTTTATATGATCATATGTACATAACTATGGCTTTGTAATCCTCTTCTAAGAATATCCTTCTTGTCTAAAGACTTGCAGTTACCTAGTTACCTAAACGTTTACTTTTTACTACAAATGAGGGAAAACCTGGAGCCTGTTTCTTTGAATCTAGCTTATTTCACTTAATATGATTTTTTCCACATCTTTCCATTTCGTTATGAATGGAGTAATGCCATTCTTTCTGATGGAAGCATAGAATTTCATTGTGTTTATATACCCCATTTCTTGATCCATTCATCTATTGATGGGCCTCTGGGTTGGTTCCAAAACTTAGCTATGGTAAATCATACTGCAGTGAACATAGTTGTACTGGTAGCTTTAGTGTGGACTGGTTTGTATTCTATAGTATAAATGCCTGGGATTGGAATTTCAGGATCCTAGGATAGTTCTATATTTAGTTTTTTGAGAAATCCCCATATTTCTGTCCAGAGTGGTTGAATAAATTTACATTCCCACCCACAGTGTAATAGAGTTCCCTTTTGGTCACATCCCTGTCAGCATCTGCTATCTTGTGTTTTTTGTTTTTTTTTTCTAACTTGGGTGACAGGCATCTCAATGTTATTTTGATTTGCATTTCTTTTATGGCCATAGATACTGAACATTTCTTCATGAAACTATTTGCCATTCTTATTTCTTCTGGAAACTCTCTTTAAGTCTTTAGCCTATTTATTATTTGGGTTGTTTATTTGAGGGTTTATTTGGTGGTGTTAATTAATTAACTTAATCAAAGATGTGAAGAACCTCTATTACAAAAACTTTAAAAATCTAATAAAAGAAATTGAAACAGATGAAAAGAAATGGAAAAACCTGCCATGCTCCCATGCTCCTGGATTGAAAATATGCTTAGGGCTTAAAAAACTTAACTAACTCCTCCCCCAATTGCAATTAAGTCAATTTTACTGAGCAGAAATTCCAAGTATATTTATACTTAATAGCTTTTAGCTTTTTTTTTTTTTACATTTTCTTATTTCTCTTCCCTGAAAATCTAAATATAATTGACTGTCATACAGTGATGTAGTGGGTACCTAAATCTAGTTATTAAAAACAATAAGAATATCTGATTAAAATATAACAATCATTTTCTCTATAGTAGTTATGATCTAACAAAGCAGCACAAAACTACAGTGTAAGCATCAGATATAGCCAGGTGCCAGTGGCTCACGCCTACACAGGAGGATGAAATCTGAGGATTGCAGTTCAATGTTAACTCAGGCAAGAAAGTCCATGAGACGCTGATCTCCAATTAACAACCAGAAAACCAGAAGTGACGCTGTGGCTCAAGTGAAGAGCTCAGGGACAGTGCCCAGGCCCAGAATTCAAACCTCATGACTGACCAAAAAAGAAAAAAAAGGAACCTGGTGTAGTGTCCAAGATTTGGAGGTAGGAGGATATATGCAGCCCTTTTTCTTTCATGATAGTCATGAAACTAAGAGACACAGGTCATAACCAGGATACTTCCCACTTTTGAAAGTAGTTTTATTGTAAGAAACATCAATTTGTTTATGAATTGACTGAGTTCTTGCATGTTTCACAGCTGTGTAAAGTAGCTACAACTGAAACCGTTTTGAATGTAAAGCCTAAAATATTTACTAATTGAATTCTTTGCCTTCTTGTATGCCTGTGACTATGATGTCACACTGATGTCATATCTTAGTATCCTTTAGGTGTTGCCTATTTCATTCAAACTTCTAATTTTTTTCTTTATATGTACCTCAATGTTCTGACTCATCCACTTTGTCTTCAAGACATGATACTTCGTTTTCAACCATGTGAAGTACATTTTCAAGGCTTTCAACTGAGTTTTAAGTATGACTTAAATATGATTGAGTTTCATTTTCAGAATTCAATTCTCTTTCTTTATCAGGATTCCAACATCTTTATTGAATTTGCACTTTATGTCTTTCATTGTCTTTCTATCTCACTCAGATACTTATCTGTATTCTTTTGGAATTCATTCAAGCAATCTTTAATGTCCTCTTTAATGCCATTGATCATTGTTATAATTATTTTTTGTGAATTCTTTGTGATTTTGTCCACTCCACCAGTATTAGTGTCTGCTGCTATGGAATTGTTGATATAGAGGACTCATGTTACTTTTTTTTGTACTTCAGCCATCATGCTTTGGGTTTATTGTAAGTGTGTCATAGGAATTCATTGCAGAACAAATCACTTAACTGAAGAGCCAGGAAGCAGAGAATGAATGAGATCGAAGTACCACAATTCCTTCAAAGATCAACTTTTTAATGACCTAAGGACCTCTCACTAATTCACACCTGTAAGAATTTACAAAACGACTACCTTGGGGACCAAATTTGTAACCCATTACAGAATTTTGCCTTAAAAGGTAGCAAAACAACAATGCTAGAAGCATTCTATTATGTACTGGACAAATTTTTATTATGATAATTTTTCATATTATTTCTTTCTAAAATATGTATGGGTGTAGATATTACAAAAATCAAACCTTTTATACATCAAAATTAAACTAGCATGATAATGAAAAGATAACACAAGTTTGTTAAACTGACTGTAAATCATATAATCATGTTTAGTATTGTTCATATATATTCCATAGCATATACTGTATTCTAAATGTTCCATATAATTTGAATATATTTTTTCTAATAAAGATATACAAGTGGCTAACCACATGTAAAAAAGACTTTCCCCATTATTAATCATACAGAAATGCAAACCAAACCCACGACAATTTACCTCTTCATACTAGAGTGAATGAAAATAAAAACACTCAAGGTAACATGAGGGTGAAGATGTAGAGAGACTGGCATTCTGTTACACAGATAGAATGTGAAATGGTGTGTTTATTATGAATAACAGTTGGATAGCTTCTCAAAATTTATATGAAATTAATCTATTAATTTTATTCTTAGATATATCCCCAAAAGAATTTAAAGCAGCTATTAAAACTAGAATTTGTATAAAATATCATATAACTACATTTTATATGATATAAGATATCATATAATAGTAATATAAAATATCATATAATAGTTTTAGACATTGAACATCATTTTCTCTCTTTTTTCTCCTTCTCTTTCTTTCATTTGCCAGTACTAGGTTTGAATTCAAGATTTTCTGTTTGCTCCACTTGCTTGCTTAGGGTTATGCTCACAGCAGTCACACGACAAGTTAAGTCACAGCTTCAGTCCAGCTTTTTGCTAGCTATTTTAAGGCTGGGTCTCAGAATTTTCTGCCTATATCTTAATCTTCTGGATCTTAGCCTCTTGTGTAGCTAATATTACATATGAGCCACTAGCACTAGCTAGTGAGCCACTAGCACTCAGCTGTTTTTCTCTTAACTTTTATGATTTTGTTGAATCTATGAGCCCATAGCAAACTTATATTTTACATACAGGCTTACTAATAAAACCCCCCTTGGTATGCCCTGTCTCCTCCAATTTTTGTTGTTTTTCATTATACATTAGTATTGTTTTCTACTTCTTTGCATTTAAAAAATCTTGCTTAGTAAACATGTTTCTTAAGATCAGACCTTTTTAGTTTGAGTATATTGATGTATACCTGTAATCCCTGCTCTGAGGCTGAGGCAATATAAAATATTCAAGGCTTGATTGGGTTACATAGTGAGAATCTATCACCAACATTCCACACTTCTTAACACAAATAATTATAAACAACACTTTTTTTCTTTTGCATAAATAGTTTTCTCTAACAATGCTACCTCCATGATGGCTTCTGGACAACATAGCACAAAGAAGGTTATTGCTTCAGAAACAGTATACCCCACTTCCTCGGTGTTTGCTTATTTCTAACATCAATATCTTTTCTGATAAATAAAGAGCAACTGATAAATGTATCATATGTACTATGAAATACCTGAGTTTTCCACAAACAATTGTGGTTAATGGAATTATTTTAAATACTATAAAATCTTTATTATTTGTCTCTTACATAATATACCTTTAAGCATAATCACTATAAAGCCCCTGAAACACTGGTTTACTTTTTGCTTTGGAAAAAGGATCAACATGAGAACTGCCAATGTGATTTGCTTCATGCTGAACAGAAAACTTATCGATACAAGCAAAGCAGAGTCCTGTTATCTCTTGCAAGTGCTACCATCCAGGCTAAATGATCTTACCTGTGAAATATAAGAATCAAGCCTGATTGAGAATTTATTTAGAACAGTTTTCAAGCTCTAAAATAAGGAACAATGTGCTTTACTTCAACTTACCTATTTCTTTTGAATAATTGTCATAGTCAAACCTGTGATTTATTTTGTCCTTGTAAGCTTTGATTTTTATAGTTCTTTATGCCTGCTTGATGAAGTGTGTAGTTTTTTTTAAATCTTCAAAATTATGAATGCAACTTTTGGTAATTATGTACGTGATTACAATGTAATTAAGGCAATAGAGATAAAACAGTAACTTTAAACATCTTTCAAAACATATTCTTATATTTAATGGAAATGGAACAATACAGGGAGATTAATAGCAAATCTCTTACTCAGGCCAGTAAAAGAAGTGGAGAAAGCAGCAGCAATTTCACGGGTTCAAGTGTCTGAATGCCTTAGGCAATTCTCTGATCTTTAAATACACTGTCAGTCAAATAAATCTTTCAGTGGCATGACTAGACTGCACAATAAGCAACAGCTTTTCCAAGAATCTTCCCACCACCCATGAACTGTATTTCACACATCTACAACATGAAAGAGAGTGCAATATACTTCAGAGCATCATTAAAGCATCAGATATTCTTTTACCTGCAGGTGTAGAGATAATATCATTTAGTGGTTGCAATATTCCACTGCACATTAATACTATCTGGGAGTCTTTTTAGTGTCTAGATGCCTGTATCAGTATGATAGACATGTCAAAATGCTTATGACTTATTTTGGTCAATATGGATGGAGGAGTTTAGGGGAGAATACCATTACTTAAAAACAGATTTTTAGACAGAATTTCACTATCTTTTGCTCAGGACGGTCTCAAGGTAATGATCCTCTTGTTTTCCCTTTTGTGTAACTGGGATTACAGACTTGAACATTGTACCTAGACTGAATTGTGAGCTTTTAAAATGTTTTTATCAGGTTAGACATAAATTGTAATTATAATGAAGTATATTGTGTTATTATTATAAAGAAAATAATGGGAATATTACAAGGGCAAATACCTAGTGTAAGCAATCTGAGAAGTATTGGTGAAGGAAGTCATTTTAGCTAATGCATGAAGGTAGAATAATTATTGTTCAGCCAAATATTGAGTGAAAAAAATGTTCCATGCAGCATGTATTTCCAAGAGTAAAGAGATAATGAAATTTATACTGAATGAATTTTCGCATGTCATAAAACAAAACAAAGTGATAGAATGTTTTCAGGGTTAGTCAATTCATTTACCTAACACATTCAGAGTTTATGTTGGCATCTTTGCAATTTCATCATCTCTAAAATTACAAGATAGATGAAGCATATAAAGTATTGTTCAAAGACACAAAATTTTTCCTCATTATGTATTTTTTATAATCAGGACAGAAAAGCACTGAAAGGCTCCTGTGGAGACCTTGTCCTATGATCTCATTGATTAGCATTGCATGTCATGCCCAATCTCAGGATGTTCACTATTGGAGAAGCCATGATTGGCTGATAACAATTCATAGCGCTAGAAAGGGAAGCCAGGAAGTAACATTATTTGAGCACAAAAATTAGAACTCCATCAGAAATGAGGAATCACAAGTCGGTTTTGAGTTGGCAACCAATAGTGTCTACTCTTCAACAATGTGAACAAAAACCTTCATTTACCTCTCCTCATCTTGTCATTTAGCTTTCCTCATCTTCTGTCCTGGATCATTATACCAACTATGTTATTAAATAAACTCACCTAAAATTTTTTCCTGAAACTCTTCACTGTAATAATCTTGCTCACATCCTTTTCTCAATTTTATGTATTACATCATTTTGATAGGGTGCTTTGTGTATCTCATTACCTTCTTTTGTACTTCCTCATTTGACTCAATCAAGATACATGTGGTAGGCAGCTCACAGAACTCAACAAGACTCTCTAAAAGTATTCATATGCATCTTGGACCAAAAGTTCCTTTATGAAACTAACTCCTCAGTCATCGGCTGATGAACTCTTACAAGTTATACACTATTAACTGTGACCATTGTCTCATTTTAAAATTTGAAACATAATGTAAAATTTGGACAAAAAGAACAAAAGGAACTGTACAAGGAGAATGAACTAAATTGGGAGGAAAATATTGCCAGCATCTCAGTGTTCTCGGGCAGTAGGAAATCTGGGTTCTAAGTGCAGTTAAGCCAGCTATTTGCATAAACCTCAGCAGGAAACTACAGAATGGTTTTGCACCTGCTCCAAAATATTGGCAAATAGAATTCTTTCAAAGCAGGCAATCCAGGGTGCACAGGAATTAGGCTTCAGAGAAATCACTCATGCTTAGCTAGTTTGCAGTATAATGGCAGTAAGCCCAGATGGTCTACATACTGTGTTGCCTAGATTGTTCTGCATGGCTGTGGACACTGACATTCAAATATCTATTGTAACATTCACTTTCATTATGTAAATATCCCCAGTTAAAAGCAAAACAATCTAGAATCTGACTAAAATCAGATACAAAAATTATCATTTTCTATAAATTCATGAATTATATATACATATATTAACTTAATTATTGTTCAAGCTATCACAATGTTTGTAGTATCATATGAGAAATAATTTTAATTTCAAATTAAACCATTGAAAATATAATTATTTTGTTTAAATGGATATGATTAAATGCTTATATCTATATATTTGTACAGATTTTTTTATTTTATACTTGTCATGTAGAAAATGACATTTACTCTTTTTCTTTTGAATGAGAACATGACCAGGAGCATTTACATTTATATTCAGCTTCTTTTGTACTTCACAATGAGCTATTCTGTGTCCCCTGAAGCCCCAACAACAAGCCCCACTTCCATTTTCACATATACTGTGCATGTTATATTTGAGCCTACTAATAGTTTATAGTTTACATTTACTAGTGTAGTCAACACTGAAAATTCTTTATTTCAGAGCATTCTTTTTTTCTTTATAAATTCAGCTATTTGAAGATGCATATTTTAAGGAACAGGATATTTAAAATTAAAATATTCAAGGAAATAGCCTATAATTAGACATGAGTTTGTCCAATTACTTAGTTTCTATTTGATCTGGGGCTAGCTATTCAGTTACAGCTTTCCAATCAGTAAAATGAATATACTAATATCTCCCTAAGAAGGTTCAGTGTTGAATACTTATTAAGCATTTACTTTTGTGCTGGATACATGGTGAATGAGAATCATTATTTACACAGCTTATGAAAAGAAAACACAAACCTCAAAAATCATCTAAAAAGACAAAAATTATTCAAACTCTAGGGAAATGTTCAAATCAAAAAAGAGGGTCAAGCCGATTTGTTCCTGATTCTATTGTTAACTAAAATAAATTTGTGAAGAAAGATAAAAGTAAATTTATTTGAGCTCTTATGTAAACCCTCTATGGCACACAGTCCCAACCCACTCATCTACCCTCAACAGATGTGTTAGTTTATACAAACACTTTGTAATATATTTCCCAAATATTACAATGAAGTTTTTCACAAGTTACTAATAAAAGAAATATACTAATATCTCTGCAGAATACAGGATAAGGCTATGAACAGGTAAAGGTTATGAACAACTAAAAGGAAGTTGAACTGAGCATTATATGGTCAGGTGCTCAAAATTTATTAGCAAGTATGGAATGTTGTAAATGCGATATTCTATTCCCTTTATCACTACTGCCTTTTATAGTGTGATGCTGTCAGGGGATAAATGTGAGTTCATTTTTCACAAAGGTCTGAATGATGCAACATTTTTCATCCCAAGACATATTCACATTAAATTCTCAGTATTTGTGAATATTACTCTATGTGGCAGGAGAACAGCTGTAAACTTGAATAGCAAAAAGTAACATTAATTCAACAATTTTGAAAGGCAAATCTTATCCTGGATTATGTCGGTGGGCCCTAAATGCAATCAGTTACATATATTCTTAAAGGAAAGAGATGTAAGGGAATTTGCACCCACACACACATACATACACACACACGCACGCACACACACCACATGAAAAGACAATATAAATAAAGGACCAGAGGTTGGACTGGTGTTTCTATAAGTCAAAATATACCAATGAATGATGTCAACAGATACTAAAAGGCATAGAAAAGATTATTCCCTAGAATTAGAATGAATGTCATCCTACCCACATTACGATTTTATATTTCTGACCTCCAGGTCTGTGAAAATCTATATGTCTTCGGCTTTGAGCCAAAGAAATGTGTCAAGATTTGATATCCTAGTACCCGAATACAATGTTTTATCTAATCTGGTGAAAGTAATAGAAAGGACTTGTAGTTACCATCCTGTCCCTTAAGTGCAACCAACTTGATTTCTCTTTTTTTTCCATATCACCTATCCAAAATGAATTTTTCATCTTAGTTTAAAACTTATTAAGAATTGGTAATATACCATGTTTGTAAGAATAAAATATATTTCTTATATAATTCTCATGAAAAAATAAATTAGTATTGTTTTAGAATAACGTAAATACTTATTAAAATTTAAAGTGTGCACATAGATTCTATTCATACATATTCATAAAGTAGTATATATACAGACACCCATTATGGTGATGGTGAAAAGCAATTACCTGAGTGTCAACCAATAGGAAAATGCATAAATCAAACAAGAAATATTATGTTCTGGTTAAAAAGATAAGGTTAAAAAACAGCTTTATATAACTACTATAGAAATGTCTTAAAATATGTGGCTTATAGAGCAAAGCAATGTGTTTGTGAGAGATCTTGAACCTGTCTACGATACACTGTACAAGGTAGTATCTGTTCCTATTATCCTATCCTCCACTCTCTTACCTCTTCAACACATTATTTACAGACTAGCTAAAGAAATGTTTGCAAAATGTGTAGATTACACCAATGACGCCTGTTTCTAATATTTCCATGGATTCTCTGTCTTTTGCTAAAAAGAAACACTCTTTAACATGACTGAAAGCTTTGCCTAATCTGGTTTTTGTTCTTCCAGGAAAACCTTGTTATGCCACATGTTCCTGAAATGCATGTGCTTCCATTCTAATTCTAGGTCAAACATCTCTTTTCTCTCTTTTGTTAATATATGTAATTAACTACTCTCATCATTAAAGCCTTAGATCAGACTTCAAGTCTTCAGGGAAGCTCTTTGGTCCCCTAAACAAAGCAGTGAAGAATATGTTCTTATTATATCTCCAACTGCAGAATACAGAATTGAACAAGCTCTCATGGCACACTATGAAATAAATATCACTGCATTGACTGCAAGACTGGCCCTTCTAGCTAAGCCCAGATATAACAAGGATGAAAATCAGGATCATTCCTGGGAGATAATGGACTCTTCTGAGAGATAGCTTTACCTTGAGGATTCCTGATCATCTGGAACTTCAGTTCTATGACTTCCTCTCTCAACAACAAGTTAGAACTGCACTGTATTATCACCAGGGATTTCCCAGCCTCTTCGAGTACTCTCTATCCTCACAAACCTTAATATCTAGCATGTCTAATTCTATCTCCAGACCAATATACCATGTCAGATGTGCTGTCTTCTAATAAGTATCTTAGTTCTGTGTTTGCTTTCCTTCTGACAATCACTGCATACCGGAATTACTTGTATGATTGTTTTTGTCCTCCTCACTGCACTGTAACTTCATGAAGCCTTATTGTTTTATTTATCACTTTATTATCTTATTTATATCCAGCATAGTGTGTGAGACTAATAAAGCATAAAATATCTGTTAAATCAATTAATCTATTTCCAAATTACCAAGTAGATTAAGAACAGGTGGTGAGTTTAAGGTTCTGTAGTTGCTACTTCAAGTGACGGAATAGGCTTAAGAGACAGCACTGAAAAAAGATTCTAAACTTTAACTGAGTATACAACGTTTTAAGGAAATGCATACTTTCTGATTTAATTTGTGTGAAAAATATAATAAAATAAGGTAAAGTGAGAATATTTACTTATATGATTATAAGAGAAAAACCACTTCAACCTAAAATCCAAGTATAAATGAAATTAGTTCAGTGTTTTCATGTAATTCTTAGGTAGTCCCGTTTTAATGATATTATAAACCTATTTTCAACATATATAACCTTCACACTAATTTCATGTATGTAAAATAATCAGCATGTTAAAAACTACTAATGTAAAGAGAGAATGGATAATGAGTACAGTATGTGAGGAGACCATGAGAAATGCTTCCAGGGTCACTGTGTGCCAAATTACAAAGTCGTGCCTAGGTGTCTAATCCTCCTCTGTGGGGCTAGGATGGATGAAGACAAGCTCCACAGAAAGATTAATAATAGAGTTTTAAAGGTAGGGAGATTGGATAATGGGCACTAAAATAAGTTAGATAAAATAATAAGTTCCAGTGATCCAAGGCACAGTTGGGAGGATTACAGTTCACAATAATCTATTTTATATTTTATAAATAACTGCAGGAGAAGAGTTCAAGGGATCAAAACATAAAATGTTACAGGACCATGGGAATGTTATTCAATTGAGTCATGGCACACATGCCCTCCACAGGTATATGGAATTACTACGCATTAATTAAAAATAGGTATTTAGGAGCCAAAATATTTTATCTACTCTAACCTGATCATTTCACATTGTACTCTTTTATGAACTGATCACATTGTACCTCATCAAGATCTGCAATTAAAATTATAATTAAATGAGAAAAACTATATGTTGTCAAATGAGCATAAGGATGTTAGTTTTAAAGGCCACAGAAAACTGAGATTGCACTAGTTTAACATAAAAACAAGGTAGCACGGAAAAGGGTGATGGGCTAATCAACTCAGATTTATAGAATTCTTACCACCTGTCATATTCTGGGTTAGAAATGTTGAATAAGAGAAAGTCAGAATCTCAAAATTCATGGAATGTGCTCTAATGGAATGTGGGATGGAGGTCACTGTATAAGAATCACATGGGCAAGTGCAACATATAGTTGTAGATATCAAAGCAGAAGACTGGAGAAAGGGACATCCTATTTAAATTCTTCACGTATAGATGCTGGAGCAAAATGGTACTTACTAAAGAAAAAAAGAAAAGGAGAGGAGAGATATAAAGGGGCCTTGGAAATTACACTAAATCAATTTGACATTTTTCTTAGCGTCTAGCACTCTCCCAAATTTTGATTGTGTATCTCAATCTCTGTTTAGAAAGAGATGAATGTGGGTATTCAAAGAATCTGTTCTCTTTACTTCTAATTACTTGTAAAATAAACATTTAAAAGACAATATAAAATAAATACAAAAATTAGTTTCAATATTCACCATAGAATAGTGTAATATTTATTACCCCTTTAGATGATGGGTATTAAGGAGAGTGTCATAATAAAATTTGTGTTTACAAAAGATTACTGATGATAGTGGGACAATATACTGTAAGAATTAATGTAAAGACGAATCTACTTTTGAGTTTATTGCAATTGTGGTAATAATTTACTGGGATAACTCTATGATTCTGGAAATAAAACATTCAAAGTAGATGTCACCGATATTTATTAGCATAATAAGTACTATATATGAGTATTTAGCCTATTGATTATGGATCAAGGTTGTCAGTGAAAAGATGAAAAAGTAATATAGTAGATTAAACTATCTCCATGGTTTTGTGTGAATGTGTATGTGGTGTGTGTGTGTGTGTGTATGTGTGTGTGTGTGTGTATGTGTGTTTGTGCCTGTATGCGAGAGCCCACACACACATGTGCTGGTACTGGGGTTTGAACTCAGGTCCTTTCACTGGGTTTAGCTTTTTACCTCAAGGCTAGCACTCTACTTCAGGCATGCTTGCAATTCTGGCTTTTTGCTGGTTAACTGGAGATAAGAGTTTCATAGACTTTCATCCCCAGCTTGGCTTTGAGCCATAATCTTCAGATCTCAGCCTTCTAAGTAGCTAGATTTAGAGGTGTGAGCCACAGGCACCTGGATCTGGTTCCTTAATTTAATATTTGCCTTTATTTACCAGGCAATAGATGAAAAAGTGTGGTAGTAATGGACTTAATTTTAGATTTGCGTGTTTGACATAAGCACAGCTTACTCTTGGTTTGTGATCCATTCTCACAACGTGTCTTTTAATTGATTTATTTAGGCTGTTGGCCTTCAAAATGTCTATATAGTTGGATATATATAAATATATATATCATACTTGCTACTGATTCTTTCTTGTTCTTTGTTTTTATTTTGTCTTCCACTGTTCTTTGGTTTCTTGTAGTTTGAATTGAGCAATGTATGTGATTCCTTTTTTGTTCCTTTATTAGTATATAAGTTACATTTTACTTCTGTAAGTTATTCTTCCAGAGTTTGTAATATATTTATAATAAATCCATGTCTCTTAGTTTATGGTTAGTTTACGTACCTTATAATAGCAAAATAAACTTAGTTATTATTTTTCTGAACAACATATTATGTGATAGATCAAGTAATAATAAGAAAAAAATCAAGTTTTTATTTTGCTTTCACTTATTTCTCCTTTTCTGTGCTCTTTGCTTTATATGCATATGTGAGATTTTGATTTATACGATTTTCTCTATGGAGACTCTTTTAATATTTCTTACCAAAGTGCATTTCCTGACAATTTCCATCATTCTTCATTTGTATGGGAAAGTCTTTGTTACTACTTCTCTTTGGAGCATAACTGCAGGGCACATTGTCTTAGGCTGACAAAATTTTCTCTTTACCCTTTGAACGTTCACAGCACTGTCTTCTTGCTGTATGTGATATAGTTTGTCAGATATAATTTGTCTTAACTCCTCTACAATAAGCTGTTTTCCCTTTGGATTTTTCATTTTTATTAACCTCTGATTTTCTGTGATTTAAATATGATATACTGGAAATATGATTTTGGCATTTATCATGTGTGGTATTCTCTCAGCTTCTGGCATCTGTGGTTTGGTGTCTGACATTACTTTGGAGGAATTGTCAACCATTATGGCTTCAAATATTTCCTTCATTCCTTTCATTCTTTACTCTCTTTATATCCCACTTACAGTTATCCTTTTTGTAGTTTCTCCCACAGGTATTGGAGATTCTTTTTCAGGATTTGCTTTTTACTTTAAAGTTTTTTGTATTGAGATATTTACAAACTTGGAGATTTTTTTACAGTTACATCTATTTTACTGGACATAAAAATAAGTCCATCAAATATATTCTTTGTCATAGTGAGCTTTTTTTATCTCTAGCATTCCTGTTTTAAGTTGTTTTGTAATATATTCTTCCCTACTTGCTATTTATTTTTTACTATCAGACTTTGTATTCTAATTATATCCTTTAAATTCCCAGAATGGTAATTCCAGCATCCTACCATATCTGAGTCTCATGATACTTGCTTTTCTATTTTATTTATTTTTTGTTTGGTTTTTTTTTTTGCCATTCCTGGGGCTTGAACTCAGGGCCTGAGCACTGTGCCTGGCTTCTCTTTGCTCAAGGCTAGCAGTCTACCACTTGAGCCACAGTGCCACTTCCAGCTCTTTCTATCTATGTGGTGCTGAGGAATCTAATCATGTATGTGAGGTGAGCACTTTACCACTAGGCCATATTCCAGGCCCATCTATTTTATTTTTTAACTTTTAGCATGCCTTTAAGTTTTTTTCTTGGTATATACGATTTATGTACTGAATAAAAACAACTGTTGTAACTAAACATACTTTTAGTGATGTACTTTTAAGTTAACAAAATAATATAGAGGAGCAAAAATGTAGGTTCCAGTCTTAGTGAACCTGGGCCTCTGGGCCAAGTAATTCATAAGTGTTTCTCAATTCATACTTTCTTCCTTTTAGATGGTACTAGTTGGCCAAAGGGAGCTTAAATTGTGTATTTTCAAGCCATTTGAGCACTCATAGAACCCTAGAATTGTAGACTGTGCTCAGATAATATCTCCTGAGGGAAAAGATTGTTGAGAACAGAATGCTTTCACATATTTTAAAATGGACATGTTTCCTCTACCCTTGCCAGAAGCACACTACTCTGATTCTCCAACATTGACTGTGAGAATCTAGTTGACTTCCTAATAACAATTGTGTCCTTTTCTTTTTGCCAGTCCTGGGACATGACTCAGGGCCTGGGAACGGCCGCTGAGCTTCTTTTGCTCAAAGCTAGCACTCTACCACTCTACTACTTAAGCCACAATGCCACTTCTGGCCTTTTCTGTTTAGGTGGTACTGAGGAATCAAAACTCGGGCTTCATGCATTCTAGGCAAGCAGTCTACCACTAAACCACTTTCCTAGCTCCCAATAACAGTTGCTTAAAAACCACTTTTTCTGAAAAGCACTAACTCCTTACTGGGGCCCACAAATAAACTAAAAGTGAGAAGATAATTAGGCATCCTTGCTTCTGCTCTCCCTGTCCTTGCTTTAAGTCATTCACTCCCTACTTGTATTGGAATTATCTTGGGTTTCAAAAACTATAGAATGATTCTTTGAGTGTTTATTTTTAAGGGTTTTAATTTTATTAGTTCTAAGTATACTTTAGGAAGCTCTTGACTGGTGCATAGCTGATAAAAGTACATTTTATGGGCTTTCTATTTATTTTGCTAGCTATGCCTTTGCCACCCAGTAACTCTCCAGTTCTCAGAGGAAGAAGTAAGAGTGACCAATAGATACATGAAGAGATGTTCAAAATCTCTGCCTATAAAAGAAATTCAAATCAAAAAGAAATTCAGATCAAAATAACATTGAAATTTTACCTCACCCCATTAAAAAAAAGAACAATAACAGTTGCTGGCAGGGTTTTGGCCAAAAGGGAACTCTACTCAGTGGAAACATAAATTTGTCCAACCACTCTGGAATGCAGTAAGAAGGTTTCTTAAAAAAACAAAAACTAAAGATAGAGTTTCACTATGACCCAGAAATCCTACTCCAGGGCATTTATCCAATAGACCACAAAGAAGGCTACACTAAAGTTGCTAGCACAATTATGTCCATTGCAACCTTGTTTACCATAGCCAAGATATTAAATCAATCCAGATGTCCTTCAATGAATGAATGGATCAAGAAAATGTGGCATATTTACAGTGGAATTCTATGCTTCCATCAGAAAGAATAATATTGTATCATTCTTAAGCAAATAGAAAAACTTGGCAAAAATTTTATTCAGAATACTAATCCAGATCCAAAGAAATGTAGGTTGCATGGGTTCCCTCATTTGTGATATGTAGGATGTACCTATAAATCTTAAAGTAAACACACTAGATGGTTAAATATATACACCAGGACACGATAAATTATGCAGGTTTCTAGACAATCACATGATGAGAACAAAGGGGGACATTCTTAGGAGAGGATTACAAAGGTGTCATAACTATGTATATATGATCATATAAAATAATATTTAATGAAACGATCTCCAATAAATGTGTTTTTGTGTCTTTCCCTTTTTCGTGTTTGTTAGTTGATTTGTCTTTGGGAGGGTAAAGGAGGCAAAGGAAAGGCAGGAAAAATGGTGAACAAATACAGCAATAGCGCTAATTAGATACTATGTAGAAAATGATCTATAAAACTTACAAGGGAGCTCAGGAGGAAAACATGGAAGAAAGTGAGGGAAAAATGACACCATTCAAAAACAAATGTACTCATTACCTGACTCATGCAACTGGAACCTAAGTGTACATTGCTTCTACAATAACAATAAATTATATCTATGTACAGTTTACAACATATTGTCTTGTAAGTATTGCTGTTGCATTGGTTAACCTATTACCCTGTCTCACAATTTTGATGTCCCCCTTCACTTCCCTAATTCAAGCAAACATATATACAATATCCAGTATATCACAATCAAATACAATAGACAACAGGGGCTAAGCCATAGGGAAGATAAACAAAAAAGAAATAATTTCACATAGTACATTAAAAATAACAACAACATTGATAAACTGCTTGTTTCCATATCTTGGAGTTCATTTCATTAAGCATCATCTTATGTGATCATATGTACATAATTGTTGAGCTATTGTGATCATCTGCTAGGACTATCCTAGAAATATACCAATTATTGTGTATTTGAACTCATAGTTCATAGCTATACTCTGAAGATTGTGGAAGATAAACTGAAGTACTGTCTTCCTCATATTGTTCATGCCACATAATAAATCTCCTTTCTCTGCTCTTTACCATGTCTCTTCATTCATCATACAAGGGTGGGTGGCTGAACCTAAGTGTGAAACTGGGATTTAAAGCTACGGTTTCAAACCTACCTAGGTGAGTGAGTCCCTCAGCAAGTTTTCACTCTCAGAATTATCCACAATGTAACAACTTGTTAAACACAGTTTGGTTTTTACTATCTTGGTTCCAGTACTTACAACAGTTTCTGTTTTGCTTATAGATTTCTGCTTGTATCAATTTTCCTATCTATGCTCCCTTAACTTAAGAAGCAGACATTTTCTCAGAATTTCTGTTATAGATCTGAGAAAAGTTATTGATTTTCCAGTTTGCTTGGGTTTTTAGTTTTTAATAGGTTGGAGGGAAACATTTCAGACTTCTGAATCAAACAAATTCTCTTATTATTTTATCTTGCTTTATCACTATTAATGTGGCTGAAAACTTTCACTTTTGTTAATGATATTCTATCTTGAGGTTTATTTAGGGATAGCAGTGCTTCTCTTTTCAGACATCTACAAATTTTTAAAAAAATGAAGCAAACCTTATAAACAAACCTTATAAGATATTGTTTTTCAGTAGAATTTCTTGGCAACTTTGGTACATGTCACCTTAAGAGGCTAAAATCATGTAACACATGTTGGAAAAGTTTTCCTATAACTAAATACTTGAGTTTTGCATCAATTTACTACCATAAAACAACAATCAGTTGTACAATGCTTTTAAATATTTATTTTACATATTAATGTCACTAAACTAGCTTGTTTCAATGATGTTAACCAGAAAGATTCATTGCTGGGCTTTATATCTTCCTTAATTGGAGCATATTTTTCTAGCGTCAATGACATAAACAAAAAAGATCATGGTAGAACTTGTGGTCAAAATTTGTATATCTATATTCACATAATTATACTTTCATCCTATTGGCTAAAGCAAGTCACATGACCAAGCATGGGAGTATGTAGCCTCTTCTGTGGACAAACTGCAAAGTTATGTGAATGATAGAGGGCATATGAATGATAGAGGGAAAAATGAATGCTAATAATTCAATCTGTCAGACTTTTCTGCATGATTGTCCTGTATGACCATATGTTAGAGTCATAGCACTTGAGTTTGCCATGTTGCTCCATAGTGTTCTATTTTTATGTCACAGGATTTTAGCATGGCTGTCACCTACTAAATTCTGGGAAATGTCATAATGGACTTTTTCAAATAAGTCTTATCTAGTAATGTACATTTCTAAATTAAGAAATACTTATATATTCTGTTGTGTATTAATAGTGTGACCTTGGGCATGTAATAGTGCATCTAACTTTTCTCAGATAAGATGAGATAAACAGTAACAAACCTGCATTCTGTTACTAACATTTGAAGAAATATAGGAGACAGACGAAACTGTAATGAAATGTTCGAATATGACCACATATGCTTCAGACCATTTCTTCCACCTTCTAGTCATCCTGGGAATGTGTGGTTTCATTCTCATCATTTTAAGATGACAGTAACAAGCTAACGCATGTCAAAGGAAAGCAATTAGAAAACTTGCTGAAAACTGAATGTCACATTAGTGAAGTTCAATTCAACTAGGATTTAGTCAAGAAAAGTAATGAACTTGTTTAGAAAAAAGAATTGCAACATGAGGACCAGAGTCCAATTAGAGTTTTGCTTGCTCATTATATAAATCATTACTGAGTACCTTATGTATAATACGAAAATATTGGGAGTTTTCAAATTTATCATAATGATAGACTTAGTATATGTTGCCCAGAGAAAAAATCTAGAGATATTCTGTGAAACGACAAATAAATCTTTTGGCTTAACATAGAAAAGGATTATATATAACGATCAGGAAGTATGAAAAAAGAAATTGACTTCAGGAGTCACCAAAGGCTCCATTGTTGGAGATACTGATTTTTCAGACAGTTGGGAGCAACTTTTATTCATTTTTAAGTACCTACATACGTAGCAATACAGAGTAGATGATCCGTAAGAATTTATTGAATATGTAAATTCATTATATGGGTAAGAGACATTGCTTATTTCTAGTTATTCAACACTAAGATTCTGTTATTAACCAAACATGGGATCTCACCAAGTTAGTTTTCTGTCTTTTTAGTTCCTCTTTGATGTAAAATACATCAAAGACAAATATTTCTTAAAAGAATCTCAAGTATAATATGGAGTATAAAATAATTTTGCCCAGTGTTGTCGGATGAGGAAAAGTTGGAATAATAAATGTAAGAATGGACTTTTTATTATGATATTTGAATGGATCTGAAGGTATGCATATAATTCTGCATTCCTTGTTTGTTTTTAACATCTGTGGTATTTTGGAAAGCATAAAGATAAATTTTCTAGAGAAATTATCATGATTCATTTCCTTCATTACTTTTGAGTAAATACATAACTTGTTTCCTGTCATTAATTTTTTGCAAACAAATAAACAAAATCAAATAGAGCAATAATATGAGGGGAAAATAAGTAAATTACAGGATTAAATAGGGTTTGGTTAATCAAGATTTTATCTTAGGAAATTATATTTGTATTGATGAAAAGTGAACAGTTGCCAGACATAAACAAGTGAGTAACAACATATGCTTGGATCACTGATGTCTCTCCAAAGAAAAACTCAGAAGTAAAAGGGCCCTTCTTGATAACAATTACGTATAATTTGCATTTCTACAACATATACCTTATGATGCCCTAAGAAAAGTGAGGGAAAGGGTAAGTTAAGAAGGATGGGTGAAAATGTTGAAAAGGAATGACATTGACCAAAATAGATTGCATTCATTAACTTTTTTTGTTGAATGCAAACTCCTTTGTACAACTACTTTAAAAAGATCATTAAAAAAGTTTTAAAAATAATCACTTGGGGTGCTGTGCATATGGCCTAGTGGTCAAGTGCTTGCCTCGTATACATGAAGCCCTGGGTTCGATTCCCCAGCACCACATATATAGAAAACGGCCAGAAGTGGCACTGTGGCTCAAGTGGTAGAGTGCTAGCCTTGAGCAAAGAGAAGCCAGGGACAGTACTCAGGCCCTGAGTCCAAGGCCTAGGACTGGCAAAAAAAAAAATCATCACTTGCCAAATTATAGTCTGTTAGTATATGAATTTAAGGCTAGGTCATAATTATACTTAAATTAAAAAGCCTAGGTGCTTTCAAGTAATCTCATTTTTTGCACATTTAGTCACAATACTATGTATATGGGCAATCAAAAATTGAATAACATTTAGTTCTAATATCTGGATAAAAATAAATATCAGACACTGGATTTTTCCTCTTAATGAGAAATAACAGGCATATTTGACTAGATAAATATAGTCACACATTGCATAACAAGTTTCAATCAATAATTCACTGTTCATGCAATGGTATTCTCATAAAATTGCACCACCTAGTGAAATACTACTTTTCTTTGTGTGACCACACTTTTTGGCATTTACACAATGACAAAAAATACTTAGTAAGGTGTTTCTCAGAATGTATGTCCATCATTAAACCATTCATGACTATAAGTATTTTCTCACATTGGACAACAAGCAGCACAGAAATATAAATGAAGTAAGCCTTTTGATCACATTGATTTTCTGTCTGAAGGTACATTCTATACTTTATAGCAACAGAGGAAGCTCAACTATAATAACTCCCTGAGCTGAGAAGATGGAGATCAGGGAATCTGAGAGGACAGACTTGTGAGAAAAGGGAGAACCAACCAAGGAAAGAAAGCCACCCACAGAAAGACCTGTAGAAGTTTGCATGAAAAAAACTGATTTTGAAGGTGAATAACACTATAACAATAAATGAAGAATTAGAGAATTTCACAACCAGACTTAACAAAAAAGAGAAACATTGAAAGAATTTTTCAAGATAATGGAAAGTTACAATTGAGGGAAAACCAGATTTTCACGAAACAGTAACAGCTAGGTATAGTAGTGCTTGCTTGTACACATCATGTGATATTGGGGACGACAATATGATAGGAGGTTCACTCCAATCCAAAAGTTTGAGTGCAGTCCAAGGCAAGACCTCTTTTCAAAATAAATGAATAAATGATTATATGATGGAATACATAAATAAATGAAGGAATAATGACAGACAAATATATATATGCATAGGTAGATATGAGACATTTATTTTTTCTCTAAAATAAAAAGATTTTAACTATTTAAAACAAGTAAAATAAAATTCTGGGCATAAATAGAGAAATATCTGATAATACCAAAAAAGAAGACAAGAGCATTCAAATAAAAGTATATTCGTGTAAGAAAACCTCTCAGAGGTACAACATATTTTAAAGCCCTATTTACTAAATACACCCAGACTAAAGTCATATGAAATGCTTTCTTTGACGACAATGGAATGAACCCAGGAGACAGTAGCAGTAAAAAGTATGGCTATTTGACACATATATAAATGTAAACATATATTTACATATATTCTTACTTGGTGCTGGTGGCTCACACCTATAATCCTACCTACTCAGGAGGCTGAGATCTGCCAGCCCGGGCAGGATAGGAAGTCCATGAGAGTCTCATCTGTAATTAAGCAGCCTTCAAAAAAAGTTGGAAGTGAAGCTGTGACTCAGGGGGTAGAGCTCTATCCTTCAGCTAAAAAGCTCAGGGATAGTGCTTAGACTTCAAATTTGAGACCCAGGACAGGCAATATTGAACAAAGGGTGAACTAATTAAGCAGTGATACTAGACAACATGTTGGAAACAAACTATACAACTTGGGGAGGGAAGGGTCAGGAGGGAATAAAACTGGGAGAAAATGAGGGGAGGTGACACTGTTTTTAAAAAATGTACTTACTACTTGACCTATGTAACTTTAACCTCTCTGTACATCACATGAAAATTAGAACACAGTTTGTGATAAATTAAAATGAAAACAGACTGTGTTGAGCATGGTGGAAAATCCCTATAATCCCAGTACCCAGGAAACTAAGAGGGATTGCAAGTTTGAGGCCAGCCCAGGCTACATAGTGAAACACTTTCTTAACTCCCATCAAAATTTGTGGGACATAGTATTTTTAGAAAAATATAAACCTGTAAATGTCTAAATTACAAAACAATTCTTTGTATATGATATTAAACATAAGTAACACTAGAACAAAATACAAGGTTATATGAAAATTCAAAATGACTGTGTATCAAAAGATATACCAACAGAGTGAAAAACAACTCAATAAAAGAAGAAAATATTTGCAAATCATATATCTAGTAAGGGATATATAGAGACTTCTAAACCTTCAAACAAAAGTAACAAGATAAAAGAAAAGAAGAACAAAAAAGAGAGTTGGGAGAAATATGCCTGTTTTTATATATGATGTGTCTTGTATGAGTCCTTTCCTTATTCTTCTCCTTTCCTAACTTATCATCACCTCTCTCCTTGTTTCCTGGTTCCATTTTTCACTTATTTACATTGAGTATTATCTATTTGCCCAGCATTCCTCCCTTCATTCATTCCACCCACTTCTAACCCATCTCCTATCAAGACATGCTTCAGCTTCCTGCAGTTCGTTTTGTCATATGGTTGTAGAAAACAAAACAAGACAATAGAGTAGACCCAATATAATTAATAATCACAATAAAAGTAAACTCTGTTGCTGACAAGTAGAAAGTGTCATGGAAGATATAAAAAAAATGATTCAATAGTCTGTTGATTGGAAGCGATCCCTCTAACTGAAAATCCCTGATTTTCATTTCTGGGTGTATGAGATGGAGCTTGTATAAAACACAAACTCCTTAATCATATGCAAACCAACTCTGAAATCCTGCCAGCATTTTCCATGGAATCCTACTCAGTATGTCTAGTCAGCTTTGAAGAAATACTTATGCTGTAACAAAAGCATTTCCACACCCACTCCTCGATAGGTATTTGGATTTTATCTCCAAAATAAACATTTTTCATCATCTCACATTTTTGTTAGGAATAACAGAATATGAACCAGATAAAAGACAGTTACAGTACATTTATACTTAGCCAAAATACATTTCTGTCTTATCTTTCAACTCATTTTTCTTATAGAAAGTTTTCATTCTGCTTTTCATTTTCTTCACTTAGCAGAGTTACATGACATCATTTTGCCATTTAGGGACAATATTAGCATATTAAATTCTAGCAGTGAAAACAGCCAAAGAAAATGGTAAGTCTTTGACTTCGCACAAACAAGAATTTGATCTGATAGCTTAGTACTCAATGTCATCTTACAAAGCCCCATGAACGCATAAGATGATGCTAAGTGAAATGAATTCCATGTTATGGAAAGGAGTGTTATATCACTGTTGTAATTACTTTCAACATGCCATGTGAAACTGTAGCTTCTTTTGTTTATCCTCTTGTATCCCTTCCTGTGGTCTCTTGCTATCACTGTATCTCATCTGAATACATAGGATACTGTATATACTGGTATTAGAACTAGGGAAGTGAAAGGGAATATCAAAATCGAGAGACAAAGGATAAAAAGACAAATGGCTCCAAAAGAAATACTTGCAAAACCATTTTGTGTAAACCAACTGAACAGCTCATGGGGGGAGAAGGAAAGGGGGAGGGTGGAGAGGGGACTGAAGGAGGAGGTAAAAAACAGTAGAAAAAATGTACCCAAGGGCTAACGTATGAAACTGTAACTTCTTGGTACATCAATTTGACAAGAAAAAAAGAAAAAAAATGAATTGCGAAGATGATTTCACTTTATAATGCTTCTCTTTAAAGTGTGAGAAATAGAACATTACCGCAAACCCACATAAAGACTGGCTGAAGGGGCTGGGGATATAGCCTAGTGGCAAGAGTGCCTGCCTCGGATACACGAGGCCCTAGGTTCGATTCCCCAGCACCACATATGCAGAAAACGGCCAGAAGCGGCGCTGTGGCTCAAGTGGCAGAGTGCTAGCCTTGAGCGGGAAGAAGCCAGGGACAGTGCTCAGGCCCTGAGTCCAAGGCCCAGGACTGGCCAAAAAAAAAAAAAAGACTGGCTGAAGAACGATAGACTGAAGCTGCCACATTGACTTATGTTTGAGCTAATGGATGCTGCAGCCTCAACCCAGCTTTGGAGGCCTAGTATTCACTTGTGAATTTTCTTTGTTCTGACTATCAAGGGCACTAGCTAAGGCAGAACTCAGGTTTTGTAATGTTCATTTATGGTGCCTCTACCAAGAAACCAACCAATCCAGTTTCTGCCATTGCTGCTATTGTATGAAGAAAATTATGTTTTGATTCTAATCTATCAAATTTAGTTGAGTGTGGTTCTTTCAGTAAATGGAACTTTTTTGTGTGTCTTATTAAGGTACGTTCCAACTTTACTACATTTTCTACAGCAAACTAATACTGCTTTTAAAAATATTTCCTTGATTGTATTTAAACACATAAAAGATTCAAAACAAAGGATTTTCCTGTTGATCAGAAAAATATAGAAGCTCTTAAGGTAGAAATACTTGTTATTCAGTTTGCATCATATTATGTGTTTAATAAGACACTAAGACAGTACCTGATTAAAAAAAAAAGTATCCAAGACATTTTTAGTAACTAAAAATGCAAAATATATGAAGTATTTCACTTTAAAATGTTCAATATTATCCTAAATGGTTTCATTGATTTTCTTTTCTTGTTCCAATGTGTGCATGTGGATAATTATCCAGGCAAAGCTGCAGTTTCAAACATATCTAATTACTGCATATTTTTTCTGTACCAGGGCAAAGACATGAAACTAGAAATGACCTGTTCTGTACCTCTATCTGTATCTCTGGAAAAGCCAGAGTCATTTCTCCTGAAATCAAGCATTATGATGTCAGGATCATTTTCCACTTCTTTCCACACATCCAAAATATAACTGTCCACTACAATTGATTTATTATTCCCCAAGCCTTTCTTCCTATCACTATATCTATACATGGTGTTCATTCTCTGGTTACCAAACTTTTTTTATTACAACTCTGTCCCTGATTTCCTTTGCCCTTGTGCCCATACTACAGCATAATGAAATGACCAGTACTTAACACTGTATTTCTTTCTCCTAGCTTCATTTAACCTCTCTTCATGTTCTTTGGATGGTTTCTTGCAATGCTTGGAGCTATCCAAATATCTATATTTTATTCATTATAAGAAAAATATAGTAGAGTGCAGGAGATATGTTTGTGTAGATAGGAAAGAATGGCATCTACAACCTTGAGAAAATCATGAACTATTAGTGCACGTAGGTATTAATGCTTCAAGGTACATTTGCAAAGCAACAGCCTAAAACTCTTTTATATGTTAATGAAACCAGAGTCCAAATTTTATATGTACATACATCAGAACTAATGAGAATAATGAATCAATTTTGATAGCTAATTCCATGTCTCTTTGCAAATGGCATTTCCATTCTACTAAGCTCACAGTCTATATTGATGCTTTTCTTAAATGAAAAATAAAATATTTATTTCATGATAATTTGTGAATTTAAGCCATCCTTCATTAAACTTTAAGATTGAGAAGTGATACGTCTTTATTTTCCATAATAGTTTTCTGAAGCATCAAATGTAGGTCCTTGTTTAATAAATAGTTGATTTAAAATAGATCTGAAAGTGTAATTATAGACTGTGTATGTGACCAGTATTCTAAGGGATGGCAAAATAAAATATTGTAAGTGTTGATTAATATCAGTTAGAGAATTTGTTTGGTAGCTGTAAGTTTGGTGCAGATATTTTTTCTGCCAGTACTGGGGCTTGAACTCAGGGACTGGATTCTGTCCCTTAGATATTTTTGTCCAAGTCTGGTACTCTACTACTTGAGCCACAGCTCCACTTTCAGATTTATGACAGTTAGTTGGAAATTAGAGTCTCATGGAGTTTCCTGCCTAGGCTGACTTTGAATCATGATCCTGAGATCTCAGCCAAAATAGTAGTTAGGATTATAGGCTTTGCTTTGGTTTTGGTGATGCTAGGGATCAAACCCAGAGCCTTGTGCATGTAAACTTATACACACTGAACAACATAATCATCCCTTTGATCCACTTTTAAGATTGTGAATCTTTTAGATCAACTTCTCATGTCTTCCCGATACATATTCTCAATACCCTCTTAATCTGATATTTATCACAGGTTTTTTTTCCACAGTACTTAAGTTTGAGTTTAAGACTATATGATTACTAGGAAATGTTCTAGTATTTGAGCCATTCTTCCAGCTTCTATTTAGATTGATTATTTTATTTTATTTTTTATTTTTTTCTGAGTTCAGTGTATCTTTTTTTTATTGTCAAACTGATACACAGAGCGGTTACAGTTTCATACTTTAGGCATTGGATACATTTCTTGTACTGTTGTTACATCCTCCCTCATTCCCATGCTCCTCCTCCCCCTTTCGCTTTCCCCCAATGAGTTGTTCAGTAGATTTACACTAAACATTTTTGCAAATATTGCTTTTGTAATAGTTGGTCTTTTTTACCCTGTGTCTCTCGATTTTGGCATTCCCGTACAGTTCCCTAGTTCTAATACCTGCATACACGGTTTCCAATGTACTCAGATAAGATACAGAGATAGAGAAGGTACGACCACAGGAAGGGCATACAAGAGGATCATCAATAATTGAAGTTATGGTTTCACATCGCATGTTGAAAGTAATTACAACAGTGATATAACAGTCATTTCCATAATATGGAGTTCATTTCACTTAGCATCATCTTTTGTGTTCATAAGGGTATAGCTATTGGGCTCTTGTGATCCTCTGTTGTGAGTAGCCTAAAGCTGTGCTAATTGTTCCCTCTGAGGGAGACCAAAGTTCATGTTTCTTTGGGTCTGGTTCACTTCACTTAGTATAATTTTTTTCCAAGTTCTTCCATTTCCTTACAAATGGGGCAATGTCATTCTTTCTGATAGAGGCATAAAATTTCATTGTGTATATGTACCACATTTTCCTGATCCATTTGTCTACTGAGGGGCATCTGGGATGGTTCCAAATTCTAGCTATGACAAATTGTGCTGTGATGAACATTGTTGTGTGGGTGGCTTTACTGTGTTCTTGTTTGTGGTCTTTTGGGTTGATGACCAAAAGTGGGGCTGCTGGGTCATAGGGGAGTTCTATGTTTAGCTTTCTGAGGAATCTCCATACTGCTTGCCAGAGTGGCTGAACCAGTTTACATTCCCACCAACAATGAAGTAGGGTTCCCTTTTGGCCACATCCCCTCCAACATTTGTCATTGTTAGTTTTCTTGGTATAGGACATTCTTACTGGGGTGAGATGGAATCTCAATGTTGTTTTGATTTGCATTTCTTTTATGGCCAGTGATGTAGAGCACTTTTTCATATGTCTCTTGGCCATTCTCATTTCCTCATCAGAGAAGTCTCTTTTTAAGTCTTTAGCCCACTTTTTGATGGGGCTATTGGTTCTTGGCGGTTTTGTTTTGGAGGAATGTAATTTTTTTAGTTCTGCATATATTTTAGATATGAGGCCTTTGTCAAATTTATGGCCGGTAAAGATCTTTTCCCAATCTGTGGGCTTTCTGTTTATCTTGTGAGCTGTGTCCTTTGCCCTGCACAAGTTCTGCATTTTGATGCAGTCCCATTTGTCCATCCTTTGTTTGATTTGTCCCATTTCTGGGTCTTTGTTAAGGAAGTTCCATCCTGTGCCAAGGAGCCCAAGTGTTTCTCCTACTCCTTCCTTTAGTGTTTTCAGCATTAGATTGATTATTTTAAAATAGCATCTTACTTGATGTGTGGGCTGGCCTGGATTATGATCTTCCTACATATGCTCTCCCTTTTTTTCTAGGATGTCAGGACTGCTACTGTGCTATTTTGATTAATCCACAGATTTCGATGCTGATGTAGTGATCCCACCTAGTCATTGATTGAGATAAGGGTCTTGAGAAATATTTTGCCATTGCTGGCCAGGAACTATGATACTTCTCATCTTTGCCTCCTTAGTAGCTAAGATCAAACGTATTAGCCGCTGCACAGTTTACCAAGGATGATTTTATTCCTATGATTCCTCATTTCCTTAGATCAAGCCTATGTAATACTGCATTGTAGCATCAATTAATATTGTTACTCCAAGATTTTATGTTTTATTTAATTTTCTCTAAGAAGCAGCACCAGAGATTCCAGTCTTCTCCAAAATGCTAAATAGTATATTTTACTTTCCATATTCATTAAAGAAATGTTAATTAATTAATTTTCAAAGTGATGTACAGATGGTACAGAGGGGTTACAGTTATAAATTATATATGAATGTGACTTGACATCACTTTCTAGAAACATTTACATCAAGATATATTCAGCCTTGGGAGAAATCCCTAATACTCCAGATACCTCTATTAAATGATGGGCATAATGTTGTTCTTCAATGTTGGGGTCAGCTGCACCTTTAAGGGGCCACAAACTGACCTCAGCCTGTCCCTCCCCTTCCTGTCTTTAACCGAAAGAGAAGGAAGTCTGACATCACTTGAGGGACAGCTCCTTGGGACCAATCAGGGGCCCCTCTCTTGTGCCGGCCTTTGGAGTATATCTGGGAGGTTCCTCATTTGAATAAACAGAAGCCCTAGAGGTTTTTCTCCAGGGGCCCACGTATCTGTGTTGTTCTTGGCGGTTTTGGAGCACCCAGCGACCACACGCCACTGAGGCTACCGGTGGCCATCGCTCCCTCATGAGCAATAATGAGCCACCCAGGAAGGGGCGGACAAGCCCCTTCCCCCCCCAAGAGAGGGGAAGTAGAGAGAGAGAGAGACACGAGGCTACCTGTGGCCATCGCTCCCACGTGAGAGCGATAAAGAACCACCCAGGAAGGGGCAGACAAACCCCTTCCCCCCCAAGCGAGGGGAATTCGAGAGAGAGAGCCCACACTTCAAAGTTTTTTTATGCCATTACATTATAGGTCTTATTGGAGAATAAAAGAACTTTTTAAGCACTTTCTAAGTTGAGAAGTCTAACAAGGAGATTAGAACATTTTCTTGACCCATTTATTTCCCTTTGTCTTTTACAATTACAAATGTATACAGAACTAAATTGGAAAATATTGATCACTGAAGTACTTCTATTAAGTAGCTTTATTTACAGGAGTGAAATGCCAAACACTCTTTCCGTTAATGTCCACATAAGGTTCAGCTGTCTAGGTTATAAATGTACTCTTAATTCTTGTGGATTTTTTTATATCATTACTCAAAATAGAAAACGTGCCCCTTTGGTATTTTTTAAGCCCATACCACATGGCTCTAGACCCTGAAAATTCATTTTAAATTTATCTAAACACAGTGTCTTTTCAAACTTTGTTGCTTTTTCTATGGAAAACCAATTAATTCTAAAAATATAACAATGTATTAAACGTGCTGAGAATGAGTTAGAAAAAATAAACATGCATGATGAATCATTCATTATAGATTTACTTTTAAACAATGAGTAGGTAAAGCATCTGTATATATATCAAGATATATTAATATGTACATCACTTTGACAATAAATAAATGAATTAAAATACTACGAGCAGCAGAGATTAGTGACAGAGGTTCCTTTGAGACTCTGTGTTTCTTTTAGCTCTGGATGATTTTCTATACATCACTTTCTTAAATGCCACAGGCAGATAAGATAATCAAATAGATTTCCCTAAAACCTGCCACTTCTTTTTAAAACTTTTTGGTCAAGGTTTAGCACAGAGAGGTTACAGTTACATATATTAGGTAGTGAGCACATTTTGTGCTCAACTTGTTACCCCCTACCACATTTTTCTCCCACCTTCCCTCTTCCCCACCCCCCTGAGTTGTACAATTTATAATTTATTGTAAGTATTGCTGTTGCATTAGTTTTCCTTTTACTGTTTGTCTCACCATATTAATGTTGCCCATCCTTTCCCTAATTCAGACAGACATATAAAATACCCAGGTTACCAGAATCAAATACAGTGAGAAGAGGAACTAAATCATAGGGAAGATGAACAGAAATAAAAGACAATTTCACATAATATGTTAAAAAATAACATCAATGATAAACAATTTGATTCCATATTGTGGAGATCATTTCTGTTAGCATCATCTTATGTGATCATATGTACAAAGCTATTGAGCTATTGAGATCACCTGCTAGGACTATCCTAGACATATAGTAATTACTACCAATAAGAGAAACCATACAGTTTGTTTCTTTGAGACTGGCTCACTTTACTTATGCAAATTCAAACAACATTGATACTCAGCCTCACCCCAGTAAGAATTGTCATCATCAAGAAAACTAATAACAGTTGCTGACAGGGATGTGGCCAAAAGGGAACACTACTATACTGCTTGTGGGAGTGTAAACTTATTCAACCACTCTGGAAAGTAGTACAGAGGGTCTTCAAAAGGCTAAATACAGAACTCCCCTGTGACCCAGCAACCCCAATTTTGGACATTTACCCGAAGCATCACAAACAAGGCCATATTAAAGCTACTAGCCCAAGCATGTTCATTGAAGCATTATTCAGCATAGCTAAAATATGGAACCAACCCAGATGCCTCTTAGTAGATGAATGGATCAATAAATTGTGGTATATATGCACAATGGAATTCTATGCTTCTATCAGAAAGAATGACATTTCCCCATTCATAAGAAAATCTGCCACTTCTTGATCTTGTAAAATCCAGTAAAAGCTTCCTTATCATTCACTTCTCCAGCTCTGTTTGAACATTGAAGCTCTTCTATTAAAATATTCCCTAAAGAATTTGTATAATGCTTTTTGTCTATTTGTTTTGTTGACCAACACAAACACATATATACCAGAAAAGAACATTTCTCTGATTCTCTGAATCAGAGAAAATGACTTCCTAAAGTTTTAAAATACATGATAAATAATAATAGCAGAAACACTACAGTTTAGGAGCTACATACTTTTTGCTAGTCTTTTACACTTGTTTGAGCAAATAATACAAAATTTGAAGTATGTGAATTCAAGCTAAAAGGAAATAAAATGTCAAACCAAAAATTTGCCAAGAGAAATTAAAGTCAAAAATTAAAAGGTGGTAAATTAAAAGGAAAATTAATGAATTTAAATTTTTTAAATAAAGATAGAAATTTTAAATGAAGGCAATAAAACCAAATATGAGAATTGTTTTTGAATAAAGCATGTTAAAATTAGCTGGACAAGGTGGCACACTCTTACAACCCAAGCACTCAGAAATCTGAAGCAGAAGAGTCATGAATTCAAGGTCAGGTAGAGTTACTGTAGAGACCATGACTTATGGGAAAAAAGCACACTAAAAATAACAGCTGGGAGTGAAGAATGAGAGGGGTAGACAAAAGAAATTAATGGATACCAAGTTAGTTAGGAGTAAAATGTTTTTGTGTGTTATTGAACAGTAGCATGCCCATAGATAGCAACTACCACCACCACCACCACCACCACCACCATCACTACTGCTACTAATAATAATATGAGTACAGACAGCATACATTGCAAACAACTAGAAGAAAATATTTTGAAAATAAATGTCTCAAGACTTCTATTTCATATGAATTAAACATTCTATGTGCAATGTATACATATAACAAAACATCACATATTATCCAAATAATATGTACATTCCCACTTTTCAACATCAGTTAAAAAACTTATTTTAAAAGTAAAACAAAAAATAAATCTATTTGCTGGACTGTGAAAACAAATGAGAAGACCATAACAAAAATGAGCCACAATTCAGAAAAGTGTAATTAAAACTCACTTGAGAAAAGAAAATAAGGAAAACTGGCCTTGTCCAACAAGCATGAGGTCTCAACCATTATTTCATAGCACATCTACTTGTTGAAGTTAATTTTTCAGTTACATTTGAAAATACAGAAGAAAATAATGTGGACACAAGATATTCATTGAAAATTGTTGGTAGAAGCAGCAGCAGCAGCAGCAACAACAACAACATATTGAGCATCCTAAGTGCCAGCTGGAAAAACTGATTGAAATAAATTGTACTACCACAATAGTTTTGAATACGAATACACACAGTTCAAATGAATACATCAAAACTTTTTGTATTACTATGAGACAATCTCTAAGATGTATTTTAAAGTGGAAATGTGATATTCATGAATGTCTGTATAGTGTCTTAAACATGACTTAAAATAGAAGGATAGTTGTTTTTTCGTATTTGGTTTTATGTGTAATTATGTATGCATATGGATGCGAATAAAATACTCTTTTCCTGTAAGAATAATAAGAAGCTAAAAGCTTCTACAAACCCAATCTGGGTGTTTAAAAAATAAGAGAAAAATGATTTTTATTTATTTTGCTTTTCTTGAGCTCTTTTGCTCAAGTTTAGCACTCTACCACTTGAAGCACAGCTCTATTTTTAGCATTTTGTGGCTAATTAGAGATAAGGGTCTCATGGACTTTTCCTGCCCAGGCTGGATTTGAATGGTGATCCTTATCTCTCAGCCTACTAAGTAGCTAGGGTGAATTTTTTTATTTTATACTTTGTAGTCATTTTTAATTTTGAATCATGACAGTGCATTGCACATTTTTAAATAAATACAGTTTAACTTAAAAAGGAGCAAAGAAACGACAATGTAAAAAATACCGAGAACCTGAAAGTCAATTGTTGATTTAATTATTTGTGCTCCAATTCCTAGCCTTACATTCTGTAGTGTGCTCAAAGAAACACTGAAAATGTCTGACATTTTCCCACATTCCTCAAGTTACCTTGTCCTACAGTTTCCAAGTGAAATGGGAAAATTAATACATGTGGGGAAAATAGCACATCTTTTAAATTTTAAAGCTTTTTAAAATGAGGGTCGTCAGAAGTAAAAGCAATTTTAAACTTAACTCAAAAAATGTACAGCATTTTGGCTACAAACAGAAAAGCTTTTGCTATGAAGACCCTACTTGTTGTATATATGAAAGAATCATCGAATCATAATTCAGGTTTAATAATTCCTATTTCAGTTTGGCAATTTCTAGCTCTATTTCCTATACAAGATGGAAATGGAAAAAATCCTAACAGACCTTTCCACAGCAATTATAGTTAGTTTTCAGGAAGCAGGTGAGAAATTGCACAAAGTAGAGCAACATTTGATACAATCTAGCCTTCTTTGATAGTTCATTGACATGCTACTAAATATCAATTCTTAAAATCTTTTTTTTCCCAACAAATGTAATGTGAGTTGTATCCGAAGACACTCTGCTTCCTGGTGTGTAATACAGGCTTTGGTTAACCATAAGAAAGAGAAGTTTTCTAAGATTGAAATCTGTGGTTTTATTTCCGGGTTTGCTAAACCTGGTGTACAACACTGGTTGACTCATAGTTTTTAAATTTCAATATCTATCTCTGACTCATTCCAAATAGAGTTGATAACATCAAAGCCTGGAAGTCATGTCTATGGAATGTTCTTAACAAAATAATGTTTCATTGGTGTATAGTCATGGGGTCAGAAACTTTTCCTTGGGTATGGACAATACAAATTAAGATTTTTCAATTGGTGAAGCCCGAAGACAAATGCAAGAACAGTTTTAGCCTATTAGGGATCAGTTGAGCTGTACCCAATCACAGGAGCTGGTTTAACTGTTCTGTATAAATTGATTAGTGAATTGGGTCAGCAAAGTTAGCCACATGACCTATTAACAATTTAAGTTGTCCAATGAGTAACTAAGGATGAATTCTTTTAATTGTTTTCTTTGCATTATTTAGTGAATCCTTTAGTTCTCTTAATTTTTATTAATTATTCTGTTTACTAAGGAAAATCTAGCATTCTTACCTAAAATAACCATTTTCTAACAAATATTTTATGCTTGTCAATGTCTTTGACAAATAAATGTCTTTCTCATCAGTCCTTGGTAAAAGTTTTCATCTTTATCCTGTATGTTTTAACTTTCTTTTTTTTTTTTTGGCCAGTCCTGGGGCTTGGACTCAGGGCCTGAGCACTGTCCCTGGCTTCTTTTTGCTCAAGGATAGCACTCTGTCACTTGAGCCACAGCGCCACTTCTGGCCATTTTCTGTATATGTGGTGCTGGGGAATTGAACCCAGGGCCTCATGAATACGAGGCAGGCACTCTAGCCACTAGGCCATATCCCCAGCCCACTTATCCTGTATGTTTTAAATTGTTATGCAGGAGATGTCAAAATATTTTTATTGTGACCAAATGTATATAATATAAAATTTACCATTTTATTAATTCATTTATATTGCTCATTTATATTGTTGTACATCCACTACTATTATTCATCTCCAGAAGTTTAATTGAAACTCATTATCCATTAGCTATTGACTCTTCATTCTTTCTCATCTCCACCCCAGCCCCTGACAAACATAATTTTCTTTCTGTTATTATGAATTGGACTACTTTTAGTATCCTAGATAGTAATCATACAGCATTTGTTCTTTTGTATTTGGTTTGGTTATTTATTTACCTTAGCATAGTGTCCCCAAGATTCATCCATATTTTAGTCTGTGCTCAAATTTATGGCCTTTATAAGGCAAATAATATTCTATTGTATGAATGTAATACTTTTTTACACATTTTGTGATGGATACTTGGATTGCTTCCATTTTGGGGTTATTATGAATGCTGCTATGAACATAGCTATATAAATAACTATTTGAGTCCCTGCTTTCACTGCATTTTGGTAAATACTCATAAATAAAATTGCTAAATGGTATGATAATTCTGTGTCATTTTTTTCACAACATCTGCATCATTTGGTATTACCGCCCCCCCCCCCCAGTAATTCACAAGGGTTCCAATTTCTCCTTATCCTCATCAGCACTTTTTATTTGCTGAAGTCTTTTCTAAATAATATCCTTCCTAATAAATGTGAATGTGTAGCCTCAATGAAATGAAATAAATGAAAATAAAATCACATTCAGTGCTGTTTATGAGCTTTTAAGCATGAAACAAATTGTTCAATCTATTCTGCACAAGCTTACATTCTGTAAAAGATAACTCAGCCATTTATTTAGTCTTAAAAAGGGGATAGAGTGGGAAACTCTGCCAATTTTCCGTGCTCCCATTCTTGTTTTCACTATGGAACCTTAAAGGGCATGCAAAAGTAGTAAAGAATGATAAGTAACCAAAATGCCACTAATACAAATATATGCACTTTCAGAATTATAACTTATGCTTTGGTGATTGGTATAGCCAGCATTCTGTCTAAAGTTAGTTTCAAAAATAAAGGTAAATAATTAAAAATTCAGGCTGCTAAATACCCTGTGTAATCCTTGATATCTCAAAGTCTTTAGCAAATTCTTATTATCCTTTAATCCTCTCAAGTTGACTCACAATCCACTGACATCATTTACCAAAGTAATTTCAAGCTGATGAACCTTTTACTGTCCTGGTATTGAAAATCAGAAGAGTATAGAATCTGAATTGCTTAAACATCCAATCATGCTTACATGCATGATTTTCCAATGAATACACATGACAGGAGCCACTACATAGTAGCTATTACCCTCTCTGTGTAACCAACGTTCATAAATGCATTTTAAATCTGTATGAATATGACGTTTTGAGTTTTGGAAAGTGAAGAGGCATAATATAATGGTCAAGAACATGAACTCTGGAATCAGATAGCCTAAATTAGAGCTAAATTTCATTTTTCCAAGATGTGTCATCTTGGGTAAATCAGGCAAGCAAGTTCCCTGGATCTCGATTTTTTAATCTGTTAAACAAGGTTGATAATCATCTTGGAATCTATTTCATAGGATTGCAGTAAGAATTAGTTGGACCAATATTTATAAAGTAGTAACACAACACTTTCATGAATTAAACACTATAAATTAAGTTATATGAATTTTCTTACTCTGAATAAAAGTTATGTTACAACTATACTTCCCTAGATCTGTGCTGAGTTCTAAAAACAACTTCATGCATCTCACTCTACCTACACTTACAGGAATATAAGTAAAATATAATTCATGCAATTCCATGTTGTACAAATTATATTTTAGAAAAGGATGGACCATAATATTGCCAAAAAACCCTCTTGGTATTCATTCTTCTAGCTTGGTAAATTTAAGAGAGAATCTTTGAAAGGAAAGAAGAAAGAGTGTAATATTGTAGAGTTGATTTAAGTCTTATTGCTACGTAAGGTTTACATAGGAACATACAGGAAAATTCAGAAAGCATTTTTCCTACCATGCCCCCTTCAAAGTGCACAGACATGACAGTTTAAAATTAATTCTAGAGTTGTGGAAAATTGAGAAACAAATGGAAATAATAAATAAAAACAATGAGGCTTAATACTTTTGATTTACACACAATATATGTGCATATTTATGGAGAACAGCATGATAATTCAACACGTATATAAACTGTAAAGATCAAGTAAGGTTAATTAATATATCCATGCATATCAAACTTTATTCCACTTTCATATATATATATATATATATGTGACTGCAGTTATGCTACTGTAGTTTAGAACATGTTGTTTCAATGCTTTGTGAAGCTCTCAGTTAACAATGTAGAATTTTAATTTACCAAGCATACTGAACATTCTCATTGTGCCTGTTACTTGTTTTGGGGATCAATGATCATTAGGGACTCACTTTAAGAAATACATCCAATGGGAATTCTGGGAAGACGGTGGAGGAGCAGCAGAGCCGTAGCTGAGCTCCCTCTGATATCACAGTTTTCTCATCCCACAGAAACTTTTACCCCTAGAAAGATAGCAAAAGTAAGTTATAACAGTACAGGGATTCTGGCCAGGAAGGAAAAATTGACTTTGCTGGTCTAAAAACACAGATTTAAGCTCTGGGCAGAGTCCCGCCACCACACAGCGCCCTGCACTCCCCACAGCTAAAGCACTCAACGGAGACCAGGGAGAAATCCTCCAGACGGCGGTGTACAGACAGATCAGAGGCTGAGCACGGACGAGCCAAAATCGCAGAGAAAGTGTGATTACCCCACGAAAGACACTCTCACTCACACTCACAGAGCAGCTCCTTCCCCCACCACCAGAGCAAAGCGCCATGTTTGACACTTGCATAGGGTCAGACCATACTGGAGCTAAAGCCTGCCTGGGGAAAGCGAGGACAAAGCGACCATCTTTGAGAAGGGCAAGAGGGACGACCAGTGAGAGCCAGCTCCACCCAGGAGTACGACCCCTGCCCAGGTGGGGGGTGGGGGGGGGTTGGAGGGGCTTGTCCTGGGCCTCGGCTCAGCTAGAGGTGGCCTGCCCGGACTGCTGGAATTCCTCAATTAAAAGCAAAAATGGCGAGCAGCTACCATACCGGCAGCACAGAACAGCCACACGGGAGATGAAACAGTTCCCAAGACAGAAAATGGTCCCATTTAGAAGCCCAATTCTCAACCTGAAATGGAGCTGAATTCCATACCCTGCTCTACCCAGGAGGCCACCCTGCACAGGAGGGAGGAAGCTCCCCCAGGCAGGCAACTCTCAGCTGGGTAAACCAAACCAGAGGCACCCCGCCCTGCTGAGTCCACAGGCTATTCAAAGCCAGGCATTAAAGGCAGCAGCCCTACAGCAGACAGGAGGAGCCACGGTTGCCAAGACTGTTCACGTCCACCACCTACAGAGGACACCCAAGTCTTACCTGCAAGCTGTGGGAACTACAGAGCCCCAGGATTTCACTGACAGGGGAAGAAGTTCAGAGCAGATCCACACCCTGCGAATTGAAAGAAAGTCAAACCAGCCAATTGGCAGAATAGACTGCAGACCATCACAAGGAAACCAGAGACTGTAGAAAGCCCACCCAAACAAGGAAGACTCCTTTTTCTTTTTTCTCAAATGTTTTTTTTTTTTTTTTTGGGGGGGGGGGCCAGTCCTGGGCCTTGGACTCAGGGCCTGAGCACTGTCCCTGGCTTCTTCCCGCTCAAGGCTAGCACTCTGCCACTTGAGCCACAGCGCTGCTTCTGGCCGTTTTCTGTATATGTGGTGCTGGGGAATCGAACCTAGGGCCTCGTGTATCCGAGGCAGGCACTCTTGCCACTAGGCTATATCCCCAGCCCTCTCAAATGTTTTTTTAAGCTTTCTTTTTTTATATATTTTATATTTTCATTTCTGAAACATCATTGGTTTGTTTTTGTTTTCCATTTATACCTGTTGGTACTATCAAGTTCTTTTTAGTTTTTTATCCTGATTTTTTTCTTTTTTCCTTTTTATTTTTTTAAAATAATTTTTCTCCGTTATGTGCATCTGTCTTCCAGTATTTTTTCTTTATTTCTTTCTTTGCATTCTCTTTCTTTAAAAATTACTTTCCTATGAATAACACCTCCACTCTTTACTGCTAACTCTCCATTGTCTATCATTTTAATGTTGTTCTTTCTACTGATTCTACTCTCCTCCACATTTCCATGTAACTGAAACTAAACCAAAATAATCACCCCCCCATACATTTTACTCTATTCTCTTTACTACCTCTATATTACCCTCCTGACTTACTTCTAGGACCTCCAGATTCCATTGACTCCTCGTTACTGGATAGAGGGAATCCCTGCTTATTCCGAGTGAATCAAAGTGATTCATAGAGAAAGCCAGTCAAAAAAGAACTTAATATAAGAACAAGAATTGCTCATAGGGTTGTAACAGTAAATAAGTAACTACTGAATACAGGGCTCAGGATTGGTTGTTATATATATATATATATATATATATATTCTTTAGGAACACCAAATATAATTTTATATACAGGTATAAAAGGTATCCATATATAATTGTGAACTTCTAAGATTTACACAACAGTACTTGGTAAGGTCTGCTTTGGTTCTTAAATGGTGTTCACAGGTGCTTGTAGATTGGCATTCCCAATCCAAATGGGCAGAAGAAACACAGGAAAGATGGCAAACAATGGAGTATTATTTCCCACTCAAAACAAGCAGGAAGCAGAGCAGTCAATCAAAGACGTAGAAGAGAACCCTCAAAATGCTCTACAAAGTTTACTGATAAACATGATAAATGACAAGTTTGAATCTCTTCGGTCAATTATTCTAGAGCGTGTGGAGGCAAAGCAAAAATTAATGGAGAATTTCATGGCCTCTACAAATAGAAAGATAAATGAACTTCAAGAGTCAAATAAAAAGATAAATATCCAGCTAAAAGATTTGAGAGACAGCACTCAAAACAAAATTAATGAAGTTAATGAAGTAAAGAAGTCCATGCAGTACCTAAGAGATAAGTATAGCAAGGACATGGAAATCATCAGGAAAGACCAGTCTTAAGGAAAAGAGATTCGAAATCAAGTAGATACCCTACAATCCCGACTAACTGAAGTAGAGGATTGAATCTCAGGAGCTGAAGATTCCCTAGAATCTATGGAGAAAGATAAAAAAAAAAATACAAAGCCAATCCAATCGACAACACTGATTGCTCCAGGAGATTCAAGATACAATCAGAAAGCCCAATTTAAGCATGATAGGTGTTGAGAAAAACCTGGAAAAGGAAGTTAATTGAATAGGCAACCTATTTAACATAATATTAGCTGAGAACATCCCAAATATCCAGAAGGATAGGCCTATACAAATACAAGCAGCATTTAGAACACCAAACCGACCATAACAGAATAGGACATTCCACAACACATTGTGATCAAAACAGGATCAATACAGTCCAAGGAAAGAATCCTTAATGCTGTTAGGGAGAAGAAAACAATCACATATAAAGGAAAATCAATCAGAATTAACCCAGAGTTCTCAACATAAACCATGAAAGCAAGGAGAGCCTGGAATAAGGTATGCCAAACCCTAAGTAAAAATAAATGCCAACAAAGAATAGTATACCCAGCTAAACTCTCATTCATAGCTAAAGGTCAAATAAAAGTCTTCCACAGTAAGGAAAAACTGAAACAATATATCTCCACCAAACCAGCTTTACAAAAAATCCTCAAAGATGTACTATACAGGGAAAATAATCAAGATCCCAATACAGATAAAGAAATGAACCCTAAATAGTAAACCAGAATATCAGATCAACAAATGGGAAGACTCAGCCTCTAACAAGATAGGGATAATGAAAGGAACACATGATCATCTCTCAATCCTAACTCTCAACATTAATGGACTTAATTCACCAATCAAACAACATAGTCTCATAAGTTGGATCAAAAATCAAGATCCATCTTTTTGCTGCCTCCAAGAGACACATCTATCCAGCAAAATTAAACATCTTCTAAAAGTGAAAGGCTGGAATCAAATCTATCAAGCAAATGGCCCCCATAAGCAGGCTGGAGTTGCAATCCTAGTACAGACAAAATCGACTTCAAATTTAAAAAGGTAAGAAGAGACAAAGGAGATTACTACATACTAGTAAAAGGATCTCTCCTACAGGAAGATATAACCATTCTAAATATCTACACACCAAATGCAGGAGCACCCAACTTCATCAAACAAACACTACTGACGCTCAAAACACACATAGACCCAAACACATTGATAGTTGGGGACTTTAACACTCCATTATCACCTCTGAATAGATCAACACGCAAAAAACTGAACAAAGAAACCACAGAACTAAACAATTGCATAGATCAACTATACTTAATCGAGATCTACAGAATATTCCACCCTGTAACAACAGAATACACATTCTTCTCAGTGGCACATGGAACATTCTCCAAAATAGATCACATCTTAGGTCACAAAGAAAATCTGTACAAATTCAGAAGTATCAAAACCATTCCCTGCATTCTCTCAGACCACAATGAAATAAAATTAGAGCTCAACTCAAACAGTCACCACAGAAAATCCTACAGCTTATGGAGAACTAAACAACACACTGCTGAACAATCAGTGGGTCACTGAAGAAATTAAAACGGAAATTCAAATGTTTATGGAACTCAACCAAGTTGAGGATACAAGTAACAGCTTCTTTGGGACAAAGCAAAGGCAGTACTCAGAGGAAAATTTATATCTATGAATGCATACACCAACAAACGGGAGAAACAGCAGCTCAATCATTTAAGGAAACACCTTAATTTCCTTGAAAGAGAACAACAAGCCAAACCCCAAGTCAATAGACAGAAGCAAATAATTGAAATCAGATCAGATTTAAATCAATTAGAGATGAAAAAAACCATCAAAATAATCAAGAAAACAAAGAGTTGTTTTTTTGACAAAAATCAACAAGATAGACAGACCTCTAGGAAACCTGAACAACAAAGGAAGGCAACACACTCAAATAAACAAGATGAGAGATGAATCAGGTAACATCACCACAGAAACAACCAAAATTCAAACCATAATAAGACACTATTTTGCAAACCTTTATGCCAACAAATATGAGAACTTAGAAGAAATGTATGATTTTCTAGAAAAAATTCATATCCCCAAACTCAATCAGGAAGATTTAAACCTTCTAAAGAGACCCATATCCAGTACTGAAATAGAAACGGCAACAAGTGACCTCCCATCCAAGAAAAGAACAGGTCCAGACAGATTCACAGCAAAATTCTACAAGGCCTTGAAAAGAGAACTCACACCAATATTTCTCAAACTCTTCAATGAAATTGAAAGAGAATGTTCACTACCAGACAGTTTCTATGAAGCCAGTGTAACTCTCATCCCAAAACCAGGCAGGGACTCATCACGGAAAGAGGACTATAGACCGATTTCCCTGATGAACATAGACTCAAAAATTCTCATCAAAATTCTGGCCAATAGACTTCAACAGGTCATCAAAAAAATCATACACCACGATCTAACTGGATTAATCCCAGGGATGCAAAGTTGGTTCAATATACGCAAGTCAATTAATGTAATCTACCACATCAACTGGAGCAAGGTAAAGAACCACATGGTTTTATCTCTGGATGCGGAGAAAGCATTCGATAAAGTCCAGCACCCATTTATGCTAAAAGCCCTGGAAAAACTGGGATTCCAGGGAACATTCCTGATTATACTCAAAGCAGTTTATGACAAACCAACAGCAAGCATAACTCTAAATGGTGAAAAACTAAAACCACTCCCTTTAAAATCAGGAACAAGACAGGGATGTCCACCCTCTCCCCTTCTCTTCCACATAGTACTAGAATTCCTAGCCAGAGCAATTAGGCAAGAAGAAAATATAAAGGGGATCCAAACAGGAAAAGATGTAGTTAAACATTCCCTCTTTGCAGATGACATGATCTTATACCCAAAGAACCCCATAGACTCTACCCCCAACCTACAAGAGCTGATCCAAAACTTTGGCAAAGTGGCAGGATATAAAATAAACCCTCAAAAATCAATGGCCTTTCTCTATCCTAACGACCTGAAGGAGGAGGCTGAAATCAGGAAAGCAACTCCTTTTGCAATAGCCTCAAAAAACATAAAGTACCTAGAAATAAGAAGTGAAAGACCTCTTTGATGAGAACTTTAAAAGCTTGAAAAATGAAATTAAGGCAGAACTAAGGAAATGGAAAAACCTCCCATGATCCTGGATTGGGAGGATTAATATAGTCAAAAATGGCAATATTGCCAAAGGCTATCTACAAATTCAATGCAATACCCATTAATATCCCAACACCATTTTTTAAATGAAATAGAGGAAGCAATCCAGAAATTCATATGGAACAATAAAAGACCCAGAATAGCAAAAAAAATCCTAAGCAGAAAGAACAGTGCTGGAGGAATTACAATACCCAACTTCAAGCTGTATTATAAAGGGATAGTAATAAAAACAGCTTGGCATTGGCCCAGGAACAGGCCTGAAGACCAATGGAACAGATTTGAAGACCCAGAAATGAACCCACAGAACTATGCCTACTTAATCTTTGATAAAGGATCTAAAACAACAGTCTGGAAGAAAGATAGCCTCTTTAACAAATGGTGCTGGCAAAAGTGGTTCAAAATATGCAACAAACTAAAACTAGATTCTTATATATCACCCTGCACCAAAATCAATTCCAATGGATCTAAGACCTAGAAATCAAAACAGACACCATGAAAACACTAATTGGAGGAGTAGGAGAAACACTTGGGCTCGTTGACACAGGATGGAACTTTCTGAACAAAGACCCAGAAAGGCTACAAATCAAAGAAAGGTTGGACAAATGGGATTGCATCAAATTGCGGAGCTTCTGCATGGCAAAGGACATAGCTTGCAAGATAAACAGAAAGCCCACAGACTGGGAGAAGATCTTTACTGGCCAATCAATGGACAAAGGCCTCATAGCTAAAATATATTCAGAACTAAAAAAAATTACATTCCTCCAAAACAAAACCACAAAGCACCAATAGCACCCTCATCAAGTGGTCTAGAGACTTAAAAAGAGACTTCTCTGATGAGGAAATGAGAATGGTCAAGAGACCTATGTAAAAGTGCTCTACATCACTGGCCATAAAAGAAATGCAAATCAAAACAACATTGAGATTCCATCTCACCCCAGTAAGAATGTCCTATATCAAGAAAACTAACAATAACAATTGTTGGAGGGGATGTGGCCAAAAGGGAACCCTACTTCATTGTTGGTGGGAATGTAAACTGATTCAGCCACTCTGGCAAGCAGTATGGAGATTCCTCAGAAGGCTAAACATAGAACTCTCCTATGACCCAGAAGCCCCGCTTTTGGGTATCTATCCAAAAGACTAGAAACAAAATCACACTAAAGCCACCCGCACAACAATGTTCATCGAAGCACAATTTGTCATAGCTAGAATCTGGAACCAACCCAGATGCCTATCAGTAGACGACTGGATCAGGAAAATGTGGTACATATACACTATGGAATTTTATGCCTCTATCAGAAAGAATGACATTGCCCCATTTGTAAGGAAATGGTAGGACTTGGAAAAAGTTATACTAAGTGAAGTGAGCTATACCCAAAGAAACATGGATTCTATGGTCTCCCTTATTGGGAATAATTAGTACAGGTTTAGGCAAGTCAAATCCGAGGATCACAAGAGCCCAATAGCTATAATCTTATGAACACATAAGATGATGCTAAGTGAAATGAACTCCATGTTATGGAAACGATTGTTATATCACATTTGTAACTACTTTCAACGTGCCATATGTAACTGTAGCCTCTATTATTGATTATCTTCTTGTATCACCTTCCTGTGGTTGTACCTACACTTTCTTTGTATCTTATCTGAGTATATTGGAAACCAGGTATACTGGTATTAGAACTAGGAAATTGGAAGCAAATACCAAAATCGAGAGACACAGGGTAAAAAAAGACAAACAACTACAAAAGCAATACAGGTAAAACTGTTTTGTGTAAATGAACTGAACAACTTATGGGGGGGAAGGGAAAGAGGGAGGGGGATGGGGGAATGAGGGACGAGGTAATAAACAGTACAAGAAATGTATCCAATGCCTAATGTATGTAACTGTAACCTCTCTGTAATTCAGTGTGACAATATACATGTATATATATATATATATATATACATATATAATAAAATAAAATTGTCATCCCTTCTCAAAAAAAAGGAAAAGAAATACATCCAAGATAAGGTAAATAGGAAAAAAGTAAATTGTTTATATATATGGGAATGTCATAATACAGCCCATTGGTTTGAATAATTAATATTCACTAATAAAAAGAAACATAGCCATAGCTAAATAAGAGATGTCATGGGGTCAAATAAATTATGTCTTTATTTCATTCCATAGGGGTTGGATAAGGATCTCCTGGCATTTTATTCTGTTGAATACATACTTACTGTATGCCTAATATGTTCAAGGTCATATACTGTGTACTTGGGAAATAAATGTAAGATTCAAGCTTTTATCAGAAGTTGCTAATAGGTCCAAGTAGCACTTCTTCATTCAAAACCCATCGAATAGGGTTATAATCTTAGGGCAACCTTCTTTTTCTTAAATTTATTTGATTGATACATAAAATAATTTATGGTACAACATGATGTTTTGACATGATTTTTTTTGATAAATTGAAGAAAAGCCAACTAATGTTATTTCAACATATACAGCACCTTACATTCTTAGTATTTATTTTTAATGAGAGTATTTAAAATCTCTCCTAGATTTAGGTGTAGTGGTATGAATTTGTAATCATATATCTGTTTGGGAGGCTGACTCAAGAATTCACATATGAATGGCATCATGGAATATAAATCTTGGTGTACCTGGTTCATTTCCCTTACAATAATGATTCTTAGTTCCATCCATGATGCTGTAAATTACAGCATTTCTCTACTAAGATAACCATATAGCATTACATTGTTTGCATTTGCTTCATTGTCTTTATAAGTTCATCAGTTGATGGGCCCATAGGTTGATCCCAAGTCTTGGCTTTTGTAAAGAACATGATTATAGAGCAGCTTTTTTTGTTTTGTTTTGTTTTGTTTTGTTTTGTTTTTCTGGCCAGTCCTAGGCCATGAACTCAGGGCCTGAGCACTGTCCCTGGCTTCTTTTTTTGCTCAAGGCTAGCACTCTGCCACTTGAGCCACAGTGCCCCTTCTGGCCATTTTCTGTATATGTGGTGCTGAGGAATCGAACCCAGGGCCTCATGTTTAGGAGGCAAGCACTCTTTCCACTAGGCCATATTCCCAGCCCTATAGAGCAGCTTTTAATAGAAGGTGTTCCCAGTAGTATTATCTCTTTGAAGATGACTTATTCTTCCTGTTATTTCATGAATAAAATTATATATCCCCTGTAATTCTCACTACTGTTTGTCATTGTACTGGGTTTTTGAATGACAAGATAATGTGTTTCAATCTTATTTCATATTTCTAGAATACTTTGTATGATCTTTTACTTATTTGAACCATATACCTCCTATGGATCATCACATAATAGAGAGATTATTTTTATTAAATAATTAGGGACATAAATGTAGAGAGAAATAGTATGGAACTCAGTATTGTAGACTAAGATAAATAACTAAACAAGGAGTTGTTTCAAACTAGCCACTAGCTAGTTTTATGACCATTTATACTTATTTGTGCATAGGTCTTTTCAAATGATGATAAAATATCTTCTATGTCATTATTGGTGGTGTTGTGGGTTAAAATAAAATGTAGACAAAATATATTGCAAAAATAGAAGCAGTAAATAAATGAGGTGTTTGTATTGATTTTTCTCCTAAGCACACATTTCATCAGAGATGAAGTTAGTGGAAAAGTCCAGTGATCTTAAATGAATATTGTGCCTTCCCCAAACATTAAGATAAATATACAGAGAAATAAAATAAAGAACCTGAAACATCTTCTTTAGTGTTTTCCCTGATTCCTGTGGAAATTAGCCTGACCAAACTTTTTAAAACATAATAATCTGATCATGTCATTACTCTGAAGTTAATTGTTTCATGATCTTCAATTGTACTAAAAGTGAGATCTGCATTTCTCTCCTGATCTCTAAGACTGGGCCTTATCTGAAAAGTGTCTGTCTTGGGGCTGGGAAGGTGGCTTAGTGGTAGAGTGCTTGCCTAGGATGCATGAAGCCCTGGGTTTGATTCCTCAGTACCACATAAACAGAAAAGGCTGGAAATGGTGCTGTGGCTCAAGTAGTAAAATGCTAGCCTTGAGCAAAATAAGCTCAGAGACAGGGCCCATGCCCTGACTTCAAGCCTCAGGGCTGACAAAAATAAGAAAAGAAAGTATCTGTCATACTGACTTCTAGTTACTCTTTTTCTTAAATTTACTACACTTGAGACACATTTTCACTTCCATTAATTCTGCAAGTTCTTATTTCCTATCTTAAATCTTCTGTACATTCTAATTAGCCTGAAATGAACTTCCATCTTTTCAAGTCTAAATGACTATTATTCGTTTGTAGGCAGACCATATATATATATTATACATCCTATAAAGTTCTTGAAACCTGGTACTTTATATATTTTAACTTATCATACAGGATGTTTATCCTAGTAATGAAAAATTGTGACCAAGGCCAGGTGCTGCAAGAGCACACTTGCAATCCTTGCTACTCAGAGGCCGAGATCTGAGGATCGTGGTTCAAAACCAGCCTGGGCAGGAAAGTCTATGAGACTCTTATCTCTAATTAGCTACCAGAAAACCAGAAGTTGCACTGTGGTTCAAGGTGCAAAGAACTAGCTTTGAGCCAAAGAGCTCAGGGACAGCCCCCAGGTCCTGAGTTCAAGCCCTACAACCAACAAGAAAAAAAACACCCTATGAACATATAATGTGTTTAATTCATTCATTTTCAGCACTGCTTTTTATCGAAATCATCAATGTTCTTTTTTATAAAAGTTTTGAATATTAAATAATATGTCAATCCTCTTTTTGGAAGAGTGATCATTAATAAAATCAAATATGTTCAGATTGTATTACTAACTTCTTAACCTGTGATCACCATCAGAAGCGTGGAGCTGTTCTTTCATTCTTTGCAGCTTGCTGGATGTCAACAGCACTTTCTTTATGGTGAGGATCCAACCAATTGCAATTGTCTGACTCCATACATACTTTTCTGGAATGCAGACTAGAACATGAATCTGTTGCACAAGAAAACAGTTATCACTAATGGAAAAGATCCATTAAGTATAGGAACTATACAGTATTCTACTTAAAGGAATTCTCTCGCAATAAATATGCATTTCTATTAATCACTTGCCATTTTGAACATTGGTTAATGATATTAGAATGGTATAAATTTATTTGCATTAAAATTTAGAGTTGCAGTAGAATTTACTCATACTCCTTTCTCTCCTCTTATGTTACAGGGACCTCCCCTATTGCTTCCCTTATATCACAGCTTGATTTAAGCATTTGGTTGCTGAAAATGTCTCACAGGGACCTTGTGCATCTTCAGCTCATCTCTGCCCCTCCTGTGGCAGGGCTAGCAATGATGTGTCAGATACTTGATGTCTTTAGTTCTACCAGACTGCCAGTAATACCAAGATACTAAATCTTGACTATAAAATGATATATTGGATGTGAAGAAAAAAAGTAATATGACCTAAAGCATCATTGATCAACCTTTTAATGTAGTTGCAGGCCTAGTTATTCATTTATTCATTCATTAACCCAATATATCATGTTGTAACCTTTAATTTTGAAATAATTTTAATTTAACTTGATATTTGAAATAATAATGTAGAGACGTTTATGTGGTCTTCGCCTAAGTAGGGATATTTAACTAAACCATAGTACAATTATCAAGCCAATTTCCACTCTTTTAAGCCGAATGTGCTACTTCCTATGCTACCATTAATGGCTGAAAGGAGAAAATTCAGTGTTCTTTCCCATCTCTGGTGTCTTGGACTTTACCTCCTTACTGACATCCTCAAGTTTGGCTCCCTACTTTTGTCTTTTTTTTTTTTTTCTTTACTTATTTTTGAGACAAATTGCACTATCTAGGTCAGGTGAATCTGGATTTCACTATGAAATCCAAGTTGGCCTTTAACTCCAAGTCCTTTTACTTTTAACTTCTACATATCGGGATTAGAAGCATGTTCCATAATGCCAAGCTCATCTTTTATTTGGCAGGTATAAGAAGAAGCGAACTATGACTTCTCAGCACCCTCTAAACTTTCAAACTAAAATTCTAGTTATGCTATGTAGTAGACTATTGACATTCTGGTGATGTTCATATGAACATCTGTCTGTCAATATCCTCTCCTTACAGTTTCCTTTGTTCTTTGACATTAAAAAGTCGCACAACAAAAAAGTGTTTTTATCCTGTTCAAAAGTCTACTACAATTACCAAACAAATAAACTGACATTATTGTCAGTCATTTTTCTTTTAGCAGTGATTAAGGCATATATTCACAATAGAATTTTACTCATCCATTAGAAAGAATATTGTACCATTTGCAAAGAAATGGAAGGACCTGGAAAAAATTATGTCAACGAAGTAAGGCACAGGCACAGAGGGACAAAGGTGGCATGCTTTCCATCATATGTGGAACCTAGATTTGGTTCATAAATATATAAGTAAATACTTTAGGTGGTATGAAAGTATACAGGAATGTATTGATTGAAATATGGTAGAGTTAGGTGATAACTAAAACAGTGTAATTCCTTAGAAAGGCAAAATCATAGTTCAAGAACACAAACATCACAAAACAGGAACTTAAAGTGGGCAGAGTGGTTTCAAGGAGAGAAGGGTAGATGAATGAAGAGGAGGAAGAGGGAATTCAATAACTGATCCAATGTATATCCCACAAAATTAAGAAAATTAGGAGTAGGGGTGAGTTGATAGGTTTAGGTGAGAATAATGAAAGGGGTGACACTGATTAAGACACATTATGTTCACAAACTACTTTGTTGAATGGCAACTTTTTTCTATAACTAATTAAATATAGTAAAGATATTTAAAAAGTTGAACATTGATTCTTATGATGATCACCTGTATATCATTTGTCATGAAATACCAGTACCTACTTTTGCACATTTTCTAGCCAGTACCTATTTTTTCACATTTTGTGATATTTTCTTTAGACTCTTGATTTTTTAATGGTCTCCAAATTCTTAGGATATAAGTGCTTTTTTGAGTATGTAATTTGCAAGTATTTTTCTACCTATTGTTCAAACTTACATTGCTTTGAGTGTTTTCATAGAACAAAAATTATTGATTTTGATAAAATATAATTTTCAGGTTTTTTTTTCCTTTTGTAGATCATACTCTATTATGTCTTTCTTTTCCGCCAGGCTGTGGTGACTCACACCTGTAATCCTAGCTACTCAGGAAGCTGAGATCAGAGGATTACAGTTCAAAGCTAACCCAGGAAGGGAAGTCCCCTAGATTCTTATGTCCAATTAATTATCAGAAAGGCCAAAAGTGAAGCTGTGGCTCAAATGCTACAGCACTAGCCTTAAGTGACAAACCTCACAGACAGCACCCAAGCCATGATTTCTGGCCCCAGGACTTAAATAAAGAATTCTTTTCCTGTTCATTTTTCCTTCTTTATTTTGTGATGGTTGTATTTGAACTCAGGGCTAAGAATATTCTCTACTGTGTAAGTCATACCATCAGTCCTTTTTTGACCCTCAAACTTTTATTTTCAAATTTATCTCCCACATGTAGCTAGGAAAACCACCATGCTCATATTCTTTGTAGAGAGTTACTAATTTTTTGACCAGACTACTATCTTCAAATGAGAATCCTTCCGATCTCAGTCTCCCAATTTCATTGCGATTACAGGGATAAACCACTATGGTCAGCCTTCTTTTATTTTGTTTTACCAAAGATGTTCATCTGATATGATACTACATTTACTGAACTTGTTTTTATATTTTTGTCAAATATTGATCATACTTGTTTAAGTCTATTTTGGTCTTTCTAGATTGTCTCATTGATCTATCCATCTGTCATTCTCTGGTATATATCAGAGTGTACAACATATCTAATTTTTCTTTAAAATTTTTGACAAGCAGGCTACCTGATTTTTAAGATTCATTTCATAGCTATGGTAATTAAGAGTATGAATTTTAAATGATGATTATGTAGCATGACTGTTGTGGGAATAGTTTTTCATAGACTATTAACAGTGTCCTTTGAAAGAATTTTTCTTTTTCATGGATGTTCCAAGCCTTAAAATAATCTTTTCTTTATGCATTAGTTTTAAGGCCTTAAATCATATTAGCTCTGTATCTCTTAACACTTTTAACGCATCTTTGCAGAAAATGATTTTTAAAAGTAAAGTTTGGAGATGAGAATTTGTAATAAAAGTAGTTACATAGGAAATCTTCCTCTTGATAAAAGTATGACAAATGACTATAAATTACTCACACTATAAAAGGATGACAAATGGCTGCAAATATCTAGTGTTTTTATTTTTACTATTTCATGTTATAACTGTGAATATATGACTTCACTGAGATTGACCCTTCTGCAAGATGTCCTAGATCCAACTGCAGAAACATTTCTTCTCATTAGATGTTTTCTTTGCAGAAAAATTATGCTAATAATTATATCCTACATTCATGTAACATTGCAGTCATTTACCCTCAACACTTCCTTGCAATATCTCAGTTTCGATTTTCTGTACAATTATACACTGCAAGTAGGGAATAAGGTTTAAATGTATTACATTTGTTTATTTGACGTCTGTGGGGGAGGTATTCATCCTTTGAAAGACATCAGAATCCCAGGGTGTGAATATGTTTTTAGTCTGCAATGATGACAATCATTTTGTTTTGTTTTGTTTTATTCTTACCAGTCTTTGACTGACTTGAACTCAGGGCCTGTGCACTGTCCCTGGCTTCTTTTTGCTCAGTGCTAGTGCTCTACCACTTGAGCCACCGCACCACTTCTGGCTTTTTCCCTATATGTGGTGCTGAGGAATGGAACCCAGGGCTTCATGCATATGAGGCAAACACTCTACCACTAGACCATATTCCCAGCCCCCACAACCATTCATTATTTAAAAATTGTTGAATACTATTTTGTGAGTTTGGGGTTAGTAATGTTGTATTAGCCAGTAAGTGGGTTGATTGACGATTTTTCATTCTCCAACTGAATACCATGTCTAAAACCTCTATAAGAGAGATACCAGTTATTCTCTGAGTGTCTGTTGAAGTATGCTGATGAATTTCTTAGTGCTGTGAGGGCATAAGCATTAGTCATGAAGTGATATCCTTATAAGAAAAAAGAATTGGTATGTTCCCAATCTGTGAGATTTGCCTAGACAGCTGAACTGGAAACTTGTACTTATTTTTTTATTACTTGTAAAATAGCTAAGTTTTATAAAGCAATGATTTTACAATGATCTTCTTTTATTTCACTCAACTCCATTAACACAGGTACCTCTGAGAGTAAGTCAATATCTAGAACCAATTAAAGTGAATATCATAACAAGATCTTCAAAGAAAAAACTGGCCTGTAAATATACATTTGCATAATGTCAAAGTTGAATTTGGGAAGGGAGGAAAGTCGGGGATTTTATTCAGAAGGCAACCATATTTAAACACAGTGCTATAAAATTGCGATAGTTGAATTTAAGTCAAAATTCATGACAGTTCACAGAAGTATGTTTTAGTCCATTTTCTGGCTGAATCCTGTAAATGATAGTTGCTAATTTTTTAAATGAGCATTTAGTATCTTTTAACTCCTTTTAATTTTAATATCTGGGACAAAGTCCCAATCATACTACCCTAATTCTATCTGTGTATATAGTAAAAACACAAGAGCACACACAGCTAGGCTAGCCAACATCCTCACATCATAGAATATAGCGTATTTGCTCCACTAGAAAAGAAGTCAAAGGTTTAATCTTTAAGGTGTCAAAAAGAAAAGACAAAGAAAAACTAACCCAAAGTAGTCAACTTGAGGTTAGCAGCTATTTACTTTACTTCCTAAATCTATTTCTTATACAAAAAGTGTTCCAAACTCATGAAAGCCTGAACATCATCTTTAATTGGCTGAAAATGTTATTTCTGTGGTAGAGAGCTTACCTATCATGGACAAGACAACACTGAAAAAAGAAAGAATGAAAACATAAAAACCCTTCATTATAAAGTCAAGTCACTTGAATGGCAAATTCTATGGGAGATGAGGAAGGTGAAGAGAGTACGCTATTGAACTGATTGAGGGAGCTGAGGAGGTGATGTCTGTAAGGAGCAAGATATACATGAGGAATATCCTTTGTTCCATTTTGCCATGATACTAAAGATTGTCTTTAAAAATTAAGTTTACTGAAATAAATAAGTAAAATAGCATTTCTGAAAATTGTCAGCTACCTAGAAATCCTTATAACTAGAATCATAGCCTCTTAAGAATATACTAGTTAAATATGGCTGCTTTTTATCCACTTTGCATTTTAAGTAAAACATGATAAATTATCAGCCCTCTTTGCTTTAGGTATGAGATCTCCATCAACCAAGGCTGTTAAAGAATTCTACTGGAGGCTCATGAAGCTGTACTGCATTTGGCAGTGATAAATATGTTTGCCTGACAGTAAATAGAGAGTATCAGCACTCGGATATTGAGTTTCATTTGGCTGCTGCTCACAGAAAGAACAGCTTCGAAAATACTTTTTTCATGCACTTATGTCTTTCTACCCAGAAAGAAATAAAAAATTTGAGTATGTTCAGCTACCTCACCAACAGGTATATTAAACTCTGGTGTAAGGTACATTTAGGAGTCCAGCTTATAAAATTCAGTTCTGATTTATCCCCTTTTTCTATTGACTAAATATACTTTCTGTTTGGGGCATGGCTTCTATTTAGCCTGGGAAGAGACTCTTTATTAGAAAAGATGTTTAATATTAGTACTGGCTTTGAAATAGGTACTAAAAAATATAAAAACACATAAACGGGATGAGAAACAAGAAACCATATACCTGTTTGAGGCAATCTATTGCCCAACCTATGCAAATAAAGCAGATCCAGAGTCCTATAGTCCCTATTTTTTTCCAGCTCTTCTAACAGAACAAGTACTTGCTATATAATTAGTCTCAAGGATGATGGTCAGAAAGACATTTTTGTCAAAACGTTATTCCAATTTAGAGACAGAATAATTTCTGTGGTAGCAATATCATAAAGAGAGTTGAGACATTCAGAGCAATGTGCTAGATTAAAAGCATGTGCTACATTAAAAGAAACAAACTGATAGCTGTGAAGAAAATTAGAAAGCTTTCAAATACCCTTTCTTTCAGATAGCTTGTGAATGAGTAATGAAACAACAGGGAAGGCATCTGTATCTTTCCCAGACAGCTAAAGGAATGTAACTAAATAGAGGTTGCTGGAAATTGTTCTTGTCTCCACTCAACTTGGACAGAAGCAGATTTCAGCAATTGAAGTCTATGTGTACTTCAATAATCCAGCAACATTTCAAAATATTATGCTTACATTTCCCTTTGTGGATTGTTGAGAAGAAAAGCTGCCTGGCATGCTTTGGAATTGGCGTAACCACTGTTTTCCAAAAGGAACGAAATCCCTGGCATTTCTGTTAGGCTTATTAAAGTATTGGACTTGCCATCTAAATGTCACTTTTTAACCAACATGCTTGCATAATTTTCTCCTAAATCTATGACAACACCCATGTTTGAAAACAAGGCAATGAAAACCCCTCCATAAACAATTTTCATCCTGTCATGATAAAATGATTAAGGAGAAAGATGATTAGAACTGCCATCTTTGTTTTAAAAAGGAGAAAGAGAAATAGCACTCAAGATGACATGCATAACTGCCAGCAAACCCTATAATAATGCTCATTAACTCCAGGTGAGCGGCCATAGATTTTAAAATCCATTCCAATAAAAAATAGAAAAATTGTCTGTTAAAGTGAATTGGTTTAAAGAAATGAAATGAACTGACATAATTATTCTTAACTGAATAAGTTAAGATAGGGAGACAAGACTATTAACAATGCCCGTGTCTCAGAATAAAACAGCAGTAACATCTGAAGATATTCCACCTAATTTTGGGTGGAGAGTGTAACATATGACTAGGTGGTTAGTGATGGAATTCATTTGACCCACTGTGCTGTAAACTGTGGAACATTGAGGTTCACTGTCCTGAAAATGTACTGCAAAGTTGTGTACCACATATTGGCACTTCAGTCAAGAATGGATCACTGGGGTTCATTAAAATGCAACTGAAAAATCCCATTACTTCACCTCTTTACTGTATCTTTTTAAGTTCACATATGTTTAGATATACAAGTTCTCACCATTGTGTTATAGTCACTTTACAGTATTTATAATTAACATGCTGAACCACTCTATAGCTGAAAAGCAAAAGGCTATGCATATATGTTATCCAGGTGGATATATGTGTAAGTACACTGTGTGACGTGTGCGTAGCAACAAGACAGCCTAAGGATGCAATTCTCAGAATGTGTCCCCATAGGTAAGTTAGAAATGACAGTACCCCTACAACTCACAGAGGTCGAATATTTCTCTTTCATACTGGAAAACACAACATCATGTATTTCCAGACTTATTCTTCACATTCCCTTTCAAAGAGACACTGATTATGTCTTGGTTTTCAAAGAAAGTATCATTTTAGAGACTAAAAAGTAAATTCATAGACATTCAGTTCAAGAAAAAGAAAAATTATTTCTTTACTACTAATTTTAACTGTGGAATAAAAGTTTCCTTAAAATGAGATGTAGTATTTGCCTTTTGTTTTTCTTTTCCCTTACAAAATTTTACTATCTTTCTGCTAGCTATGGGATGTTATGTTCTTTCAAAGCTCTCTTTTAACTGGGGATCAAAGAATGATTTTTAAAATTAAACTAAAATGTTGGCATCAGCGTTAATCTAGAGATGGTCTAGTGTTGGACAAGAGAAGTGAAATTTTTATCATCTTTATCACTACACACAACCAAGTATTCCCATATTGACTAGTTGCATTCTTCATTTGGCTACAAATATGGGAACTCAAAAATACACTCCCTAAACATGCAAAGTGGTAATCACAAACCATGTTAAGTCAAAGTAATAGCAGTGGAGCTTCTGTTGGAGGCAAAACCAAAGCCAGACATGGTGGTTAATGCTCATAATTCCTTAGAAGGCAGAAAGAATGAGTTTGAAGCCAATCTGGTCTACATAGCAAGTTTGAGGCCAGTAAAATTCTGTGTCAAATGAAAATATGTAAGAGTGTGTATATTGGGACCAAAGAAAACTGCATTTTCCCCTAGTGTTTTACTTTAACCTCAATGTTTTCATACTTCAGAGAAATTGAATTAAGCAAACCTTGATGTTCAATATTAAACTATTTCCCATTATTCAACTGTTGATGTAAGGTTTCCTAATGGTATAATTAAATATGATTTCAAAGCACTTTGATCATGAACTTCTAGGAAAAACATTAATTGCTAAAAATAAGAAAAATATAGGATACTGTTTATACAGGTAATAGAACTGGGGGAGAGAAAATACCAAAATCGAGAGACAAAGAACAAAAAGATAAACCATTCAAAAAGCAACACTTAGAAACCATTTGGTGTAAACCAACTGCATAACTCTTGGGGGGGAGAGGCGAAGTGGGGGAGAGAGGAAGGGGAGGGGGAGGGGGGAAATGAGGGAAGAGGTAACAAGTAGAATAAGAAATGTACTCACTGCCTTTCATAGGAATCTGTAACCCCTCTGTATCACACTTTGACAATAAAGAAAAAAAATCTGAAAATGAGAAAAAAATATAAAATGCATGCTTTATCAAAATTTTATCTTTGAAAAATATTTGATGTTTGCATATTGGTTCCTAAAATATTTCTTTAATTGCTGTTTGCATTGTAACAAGAATTCATAGTTTCCTAAAATTTGTTAGTCCACAGACGGACACAATGATATAAACATGCATTCCCAGCAAGTCAGGAGGCTCAGGCAGAAAGATCATTTGAGCCCAGGAGATTGAGGCTAGCCTGAGCAACACAATGGGATCTCTCTTTCCTACCTAAAATTATCATTGTAACACATACATTACATTGTCATATTTTTAACCTTTCCTCAGCTAGATCACAAGCACCTGTAAGTGTAGGAATAACTTTTTTAAAACTTTACTGTTTTCGGGGCTGGGCATATGGCCTAGTGGCAAGAGTGCTTGCCTTGTATACATGAGGCCCTGGGTTCGATTCCTCAGCACCACATATACAGAAAATGGCCAGAAGTGGTGCTGTGGCTCAAGTGGCAGAGTGCTAGCCCTGAGCAAAAAAGAAGCCAGGGACAGTGCTCAGGCCCTGAGTTCACGGCCTAGGACTGGCCAAAAAAAAAGAAAAAACCCAACAAAAACTTTCCTGTTTTCATTCCTGCATCCAATACTCAATTTCTCACCTCTAATACAGAAAGAATAGGAATGCTTATAATGAAATCACAAACTTACTGTGAAATAAGTTAACATTTGGAAATGGAGAGCATATGGCTTGCTTAAGGCAATGGAGATAAGCAATGCATGTTTACTCATTTTTCTCTGTTTTCACTTTTTAATTAGAATCAATGAATTGCATAGATGACATGTAAAGATCCATAGAAGATATTTGGATTATGGAATTATATTCAACAGGTACCTCTACTTCAATTCATTATTTGCAAGATAGGGATGGCGATACTCTCTTCACAAACAAATAAGAGGATTTCATGAGAATAATCTAACAAATAAAGTCACCAATCCACACACATGTAATCCTAGCTCCTCAGGAAGTTGAGAGCCAGAGGAGTGCAGTTGGGCATCAGAACAGATGTGAAAGTTTGCAAGACTATCTAAAAAATAACTAGCAAAGTTAGAGCACAAGTCTTGCAATTGTGAAGCCCTGAGTTCAAACCACAGTACCGCAAATAATAATAATAATAATAAATACCTACAATGCTCACTTCTGGATAGATACTCAAACATAAAATGGTAGCTTTCGAATTGATTCCTACCTATGTTACTGGATGTACTGAGACTGCTATTCAAGATAGAGAAGAGTCACTGGCCACAAATATATTGTTAAGTTACAAGGAGATTTTTAGTGCTGTGTCCACAAGAGAGAAAACATACACATTCTAGTTATCACAAATGAGGGAAACCCTGTGGCCTATGTTTCTGTGGATCTGGCTTACTTTGCTTAGTATGAATTTTTTTTTGCCAAATCTTTCCACTTCCTTATGAATGGTACAGTGTCATTATTTCTGATATATCACATTTTCTTGATCCACTCCTCCCCTGAGGGGCATCTGGGTTGATTTCATAACTTAGCCATGAAAAACAATGCTGCAATCAGCATGGCTGTGCTGATGGCTTTACTGTGGCCTGGTTTATGGTCAGTTGAATAAATGACCAGAAGTGGAGTTTCTGGGTTGTAAGTAAGTTCTATGTTTAGTCTTTTGTGGAAACTCCATGTTGCTTTCTAGAGTGGTTGAACAAGTTTACACTCCCATCAGCAGTATAGTAGCATTCCCTTTTGGCCACATCCCTGCCAGTATCTGTTATTGTTAGTATTTTTAGATACTAGCCATTCTAATTCAGGTAAGGTAGAATCTCAATATTGTTCACAATTGCATTTCTTTTATGGCATTTCATTTGTCTATTGTCCATTCTTCTTTTGAAATGTTTAAGTTTTTAGCCCGTTTATTATTGGGTTGTAATTTCTTTGAGGGTTTATTTGGGGGGTGAGGATCAGTGGCTTTGAGCTTGAAGTGTGTTTTAGATATGAAGTCCTTGTCTGATGCACAACTAGTAAAGATCTTCTCTCATTCTGTGGGCTTTCTATTTACCTTACTAACTGTGTCCTTTGCCATGCAGAAACTCTAGTTTGATGCAATCCCACTTTTCCAATCTTTCTTTAATGTTTTGTGATTCTGGATCTTTAGGAAGTTTCAGCCCATGCCTAGGAACCCTACTATCTCCTCTACCTCTACCTGTAACATTTTCATGGTATCTGGCCTTATGTGGCCTTTATGTTTATAACTAAACACACTATATGGTAAATGACAAAAAATACACTGGGCCATATATTATATAGACATTCACACATTGAGGCAGTTATTCTTAGGACAGGATCACAAAGGCTCATAGCTATACACATATTATCATATAAAGTATATTTATCAAAATGAACTCCCAAAAAGCTCAGCCTCAGAGCAGGCTTGCTTTGAAGAAATGATGTTTATTTGCTTATTTATTTACCTGCTTATTTTTAATACACTTGACTTTTTAAGACATAATTTTATTGTCATTATAAAGGTTTTGTACTTGAGAGATAAAATTCCAAAATTCAGTTAATGAGTATAGTTCTTGAGCAATGTCACCCCTTCCTTTGCTCTTCTCCAGTTTGCTCTTCCTGTCCCTGCCCACAAGTTGCAAGTTCATTTTTCACATAGTGTATTTTTAATACCATGACTGCATTTGTTCACCCCTCTTCCTTCCATTTCTGTGCCTCTATTTGTGGCACTAAAAAAAACACCAAAAATAATGACAAAAAATAAACTCCAAAAAATGGAAACATGAGGTGTTTTTTCTTTGTTGCTGTTTTTGTTTTATTTAACTTTTGTCATGTTTGTAAGTTCATGTGTTTTAGGGAGCATAAGGGAGAGCACAGAAAACACAGGACAAAGGCTGAACAAATGCAGCAGTGACACTCACTTGACACTATGTTGAAAATGAACTACATAATTTGTAGGTGGAGATAGGAAGGAAAACCTGGGAGAGAGTGAGGGAAGAGGTGACAGACACTGATAAAAAAAAATGTACTCATTACTTGATTATATAACTGTAACCCTTCTGTATATCACCTTCAAAATAAAAATAAAAATATATTCAAAAAGAAAAAATACACAAAAAGCAGAGAGAATAGTGTAGCCTCTGTCCACATACCTGGTATCAAAATCATAAAAAAAAATTTCAGCCACATTTCCTTGATCAAATATCAATTCTGTGTGTTGTATATTATTCTAAAGACAATAGCAGATACAGTGTTATTTCACCCACACATATTGTACTTTGTACTAAATATACACCATGCTATTATCATATCCCCCCAAATTAACACTAATTCTATATTATCATATTTAAACTAATATGATTATTTCAGAATATTTATATAACTTATTTTGTCCCAAACAATGTTCCAAAACATTTTTCTGATAACTTGGTTGTTATTTTTCTAAAGACATCTTGATTCTGAATGAATCATTTCAAATATCTTAGGCCATATGAGTTATTATGTGAATAATTTTGTGATCTTAATGCAGTCTTTGCCTGGAGCCAGAAAGACAGAAAATAAACTATTCATTTTCAATAGTTCATTGCCGATGTTTGGATATGGTGATCATTATTAGTTACATGTGTTCAGTGAATACAAAAAGCGAAGTAAAAATAACAGGAAAGTCACTTTGATTTTCCTAGGAGAAATAGATTCTCTAGAGTTATATACGGAGTAACACTGACTTGGTTAATACATTTAATGTTTCTTTTCCCCTGAACTACACATGGAAACTTGGCTGCAAGCATTTTTTTCTACAGTATTATCAAGAGTTTGCTCTTCCATGAAAATATAGGCTCAAGGTGAAGTTAGGTGATAAAACCTAAGGTGATTTAATCCATTGTAAACATTTCCCTTAGCTATTCCTGATTGATCTTCAGCTTCAGTAGCGTTGTCACTGTTGTGCATATTTATCTGTGTCAAGTCACAAGTTGGGGTACTAGTCACTGACTTTCTAGGTAACTAAATATTGGGATACAAAATCTGACCATAATAACAAGTGCAAAATTTGCTCAAATAATCCAATAAATGTAAATATTCCTTTCACAAAAACTTTAAAAAAACATTTAATGTTTCTCTATCTTTATTTGCAGGAGTATATTCTTATTTACTTTATTAGTATTATATGGAATAGAGATTTGTCCTAAAATTTAGGTTTATAAAATCCTATGTTCCTTAGTCAAAATCCGTTATCCATGATATCTTTATCCATCTTCCAATACATCTTTTAGGACCGATTTCCTCATCCTGGCATCCAGTGAACTGGGAAGTGTTACTTAGGAGTGGAATTTATGACATGCTAATAAAAGCTTAATCATTTTTTATTACTTTATTGCTTCGGGTTTTTTATATATATTTTTATAATCAAACTGAATTACAGAGAGGTTACAGTTTCATACATTAGGCATTGGATAAATTTCTTGTACTGTTACCTCGTCCCTCATCACCCTCTCCCCGATCTCTCTTTCCCTTCCCCCTCCCCCCACGAGTTGTTCAGTTGTTTAGTTCATTTTCATCAAACAGTTTGTAAGTATTGCTTTTGTAGTTATTTGTCTTTTCTTACGCTGTGTCACTCGATTTTGGTATTCCCTTCCAATTTCCTGGTCCTAATACCAGTATACACGGTTTCCAATATACCCAGATAAGATACAGAGATAGTGTAGGTACAACCACAGGAAGGTGATACAGGAATATTATCAATAATAGAGGCTAAAGTTACATATGGCACGTTGAAAGTATTTACAACCTTGATATAACAATCGTTTCCATAACATGGAGTTCACTTCACTTATCATTCATTGTCTTATGTGTTCATAAGGGTATAGCTATTGGGCTCCTGTGATCCTCTGCTGTGAATTGCCTAAACCTGTGCTAATTATTCCCTATAAGGGAGATCATAGAATCCATGTTTTCTTGGGTCTGTCTCACTTCATTTAGTATAACTTTTTCCAAGTCCTTCCATTTCCTTACAAATGGGGCATAAAATTCCATAGTGTATATGTACCACATTTTCCTGATCTACTCATCTACTGAGGGGCATCTGGGTTGGTTCCAGATTCTAGCTATGACAAATTGCGCTGCGATGAACATTGTTGTGCTGGTGGCTTTAGTGTGATTTTGTTTGTGGTCATTTGGACAGATACCCAAAAGCGGGACTGCTGGCTCATAGGGGAGTTCTATGTTTAGCCTCCTGAGGAATCTCCATACTGCTTGCCAGAGTGGCTGAACCAGTTTACATTCCCACCAACAATGAAGTAGGGTTCCCTTTTGGCCACATCCCCTCCAACAATTGTTATTGTTAGTTTTCTTGATATAGGACATTCTTACTGGGGTGAGATGGAATCTCAATGTTGTTTTGATTTGCATTTCTTTTATGGCCAGTGATGTAGAGCACTTTTTCATATGTCTCTTGGCCATTCTCATTTCCTCATCAGAGAAGTCTCATTTTAAGTCTCTAGGCCCACTTGATGAGGAGGCTACTGGTTCTTTGCGGTTTTGTTTTGGAGGAATGTAATTTTTTTAGTTCTGCATATATTTTATTTTATTTTATTTTTTTTCTCAAATTTTTATTATCAAACTGACGTACAGAGAGGTTACAGTATCATACCTTGGGCATTGGATACATTTCTTGTACTGTTTGTTGCCTTGTCCCTCATGCCCCCTCCCTTCCCCCCTTTCCCTCCTCCATCCTGGTGTTCAGTTCACTTACACCAAACAGTTTTGCAAGTATTGCTTTTGTAGTTATTTCTCTTTTTTTTACCCTGTGTCTCTCGAATTTGGTATTCCCTTTGAATTTCCTACTTCCAATACCAGTAAACACGGTTTCCAATATACTCAGATAAGATTACAGAGATAGTGTAGGTACAAACATAGGAAGGTGATACAAAACATTATCAATAATAGAAACTACACATACACATAGGACGTTGAAAGTGGTTACAACTGTGATATATCACTTGTTTCCATAACATGGAGTTCATTTCAATTAGCATCATCTTATGTGTTTCTAAGGGTATAGCTATTGGGCCTTGTGATGCTCTGCTATGGCTTGCCTAAACCTGTACTAATTATTCCCAATAAGGGAGGCCATAGAGTCCATGTTTCTTTGGGTCTGGCTCACTTCACTTAGTATAACTTTTTCCAAGTCCTTCCATTTCCTTACAAATGGAACAATGTCATTCCTTCTGATAGAGGCATAAAATTCCATTGTGTAAATGTACCACATTTTCCTGATCCATTCATCTATGGAGGGGCATCTGGGTTGGTTCCAGCTTCTCGCTATGACAAATTGTGCTGCGATGAACATTGTTGTGCTGGTGGCATTACTGTGATTTTGTTTGTGGGCTTTTGGATAGATACCCAACAGTGGGGCTGCTGGGTCATAGGGGAGTTCTATATTGAGCCTTCTGAGGAATCTCCATACTGCTTGCCAGAGTGGATGAACCAGTTTACATTCCCACCAACAATGAAGTAGGGTTCCCTTTTGGCCACATCCCCTCCAACAATTGTTATTATTAGTTTTCTTGATATATGACATTCTTGCTGGGGTGAGATGGAATCTCAATGTTGTTTTGATTTGCATTTCCTTTATGGCCAGTGATGTAGAGCATTTTTTTCATATGTCTATTGGCCATTCTCATTTCCTCATCAGAGAAGTTTCTTTGTAAGTCTTTAGCCCACTTGATGAGGGGGCTATTGGTTCTTTGCAGTTTTGTTTTGGAAGAAGGTAATTTTTTTAGTTCTGCATATATTTTAGAGATGAGGCCTTTGTCTGTTGAATGTCCGGTAAAGATCTTCTCCCAGTCTGTGGGCTTTCTGTTTATCTTGAGAGCTATGTCCTTTGCCGTGCAGAAGCTCTGGAGTTTGATGCAGTCCCATTTGTCCAACCTTTCTTTGATTTGTAGCCTTTCAGGGTCTTTGTTAAGGAAGTTCTGTCCTGTGCCAAGGAGCCCAAGTGTTTCTCCTACTCCTTCCTTTAGTGTCTTCAGGGTGCCTGTTTTGATTTCAAGGTCTTTAATCCATTTGGAATTGATTTTGGTGCAGGGTGATATATAAGGATCTAGTTTTAGTTTGTTGCATGTGTTGAGCCAGTTTTGCCAGCACCACTTGTTAAAGAGGCTATCTTTCTTCCATACTATTGTTTTAGCTCCTTTATCAAAGATTAAGTAGGCATAGTTCTGTGGGTTTAATTCTGGGTCTTCAATTCTGTTCCATTGGTCTTCAGGCCTGTTCCGGTGCCAATACCAAGCTGTTTGTATTACTATAGCTTTATAATACAGCTTGAAGTTGGGTATTGTAATTCCTCCAGCACTGTTCTTTCTGCTTAGGAGTGTTTTTGCTATTCTAGGTCTTTTATTGTTCCATATGAATTTCTGGATTGCTTCCTCTATTTCATTAAAGAATGGTGTTGGGATATTAATGGGTATTGCATTGAATTTGTAGATAGCCTTTGGCAATATTGCCATTTGGATTACATTAATCCTCCCAAACCAGGAGCATGGGAGGTTTTTCCATTTTCTTAGTTCTGACTTAATTTCGTTTTTCAAGCTTTTAAAGTTCTCTTCAAAGAGGTCTTTCATTTCTTTGGTTAAGGTTATTCCTAGGTATTTTATGTTTTTGGGGGCTATTGCAAAAGGAGTTGCTTTCCTGATTTCAGCCTCGGTCTTCGGGCTGTTAGCATAGAGAAAGGCCGTTGATTTTTGAAGGTTTATTTTATATCCTGCAACTTTGCCAAAGTTTTGTATCAGCTCTAGTAGCTTGGGGGTAGAGTCTATGGGATTCTTTAGGTATAGGATCATGTCATCTGCGAAGAGAGAAAGTTTAACTTCATCTTTTCCTATTTGGATCCCCTTTATATTCTCTTCTTGCCTAATTGCTCTGGCTAGGAATTCTAGTACTATGTTGAAGAGCAGGGGAGAGAGTGGACATCCCTGCCTTGTTCCTGATTTTAAAGGGAATGGCTTTAGTTTTTCACCATTTAGAGTTATGCTTGCTGTTGGTTTGTCATAAACTGCCTTGATTATATTCAGGAATGTTCCCTGGAATCCCAGTTTTTCCAGGGCTTTTAGCATAAATGGGTGCTGGATTTTATCGAACGCTTTTTCCGCATCCAGCGATAAAACCATGTGGTTCTTTACCTTGCTCCGGTTGATGTGGTGGATTACATTAATTGACTTGCGTATATTAAACCAGCTTTGCATCCCTGGGATGAATCCAGTTTGATCGTGGTGTATGATTTTTTTGATGAACTGTTGAAGTCAATTGGCCAGAATTTTGTTGAGAATTTTTGCATCTATGTTCATCAGGGAGATTGGTCTGTAGTCCTCTTTCCATGATGAGTCTCTGCCTGGTTTTGGGATGAGGGTTATACTGGCTTCATAAAATGAGTCTGGCAGTGAACGTTCTCTTTCAATTTCGTTGAAGAGTTTGAGAAATATTGGAGTGAGTTCTGTTTTGAAGGCCTTGTAGAATTCTGCGGTGAATCCATCTGGACCTGGGCTTTTCTTGGATGGGAGATCATTTATTGCTGTTTCTATTTCAATACTGGATATGGGTCTGTTTAGAAGGTTTAAGTCTTCATAGTTGAGTTTGGGGGTATCAATTTTTTCTAGGAAATCATCCATTTCTTCCAAGTTCTCGAATTTGTTGGCATAAAGGTTTGCAAAATAGTCCCTTATTATTTTCTGAATTTCGGTTATTTCTGTGGTGATGCTACCTGTTTCATCTCTTATCTTGTTTATTTGAGTGTGCTGCCTTCGTTCTTTGGTCAGGTTTGCCAGGGGTCTGTCTATTGTGTTGATTTTTTCAAAGAACCAACTCTTTGTTTTGTTGATTCTTTCGATGGTTTTTTTCGTCTCTAATTGATTTAATTCTGATTTGATTTTAATTATTTGCTTCCGTCTATTGACTTGGGGTTTGGCTTGCTGTTCTCTCTCCAGAAAATTAAGGTGCTTCCTTAAATTACTGAGTTGCTGTTTCTCCAGTTTGTTGATGTATGTACTCAGAGATATAAATTTTCCTCTGAGTACTGCCTTTGCTGTGTCCCAAAGGAGCTGGTACTTTGTGCCCTCAACTTGGTTGAAGTCCATAAACATTTGAATTTCTGTTTTAATTTCTTCAATGATCCACTGATGGTTCAGCAGTGTGTTCTTTAGTCTCCATGAATTGTGGGATTTTCTGTGGTGGCTGAATGAGTTGAGCTCTAATTTTATTTCATTGTGGTCTGAAAGAATGCAGGGAATGATTTAGATACTTCTGAGTTTGTACAGATTTTCTTTGTGCCCTAAGATGTGATCTATTTTGGAGAATGTTCCGTGTGCTGCCGAAAAGAATGTGTATTCTGTCCTTGCTGGGTGGAATATTCTGTAGATGTCGATTAAGTCTAGTTGGTCTATGCAATTGTTTAGTTCTGTGGTTTCTTTGTTCAGTTTTTGGCGTGTTCATCTGTCCAGAGGAGATAGTGGAGTGTTAAAGTCCCCCACTATCATTGTGTTTTGGTCTATGAATGTTTTTAGAGCCAGTAGTGTTTGTTTGAAGAAGTTGGGTGCTCCTGCATTTGGAGTGTAGATATTTAGGATGGTTATTTCTTCCTGTTGGAGAGATCCTTTTACTAGTATGTAGTAACCTTCTTTGTCTCTTCTTACCTTTTTTAATTTGAAGTCAATTTTGTCTGATACTAGGATTGCAACTCCAGCCTGCTTATGGGGGCCATTTGCTTGATAGATTTGTTTCCAGCCTTTCACTTTTAGAAGATGTTTACTTTTGCTGGATAGATGTGTCTCTTGGAGGCAGCAGAAAGATGGATCTTGATTTTTCATCCAAGTTATGAGCCTATGTCGTTTGATTGGAGAATTAAGTCCATTAATGTTGACAGTTAGGATTGAGAGGTGATCGTTTGTTCCTTTCATTATCACTGTCTTGTGTAAAGCTGTGTCTTCCCATTTCTTGATCTAGTGTTTACTAATTAGGGTTCATTTCTCTGTCTGTGTTGGGATCTTGATTATTTTCCCTGTATAGTACATCTTTAAGGATTTTCTGTAAAGCTGGTTTGGTGGAGATATATTGTTTCAGTTTTTCCTTATTGTGGAAGACTTTTATTTGACCTTCGGCTATGAAGGAGAGTTTGGCGGGGTACAGAATTCTTGGTTGGTAGTTGTTTTTATTTAGAGTTTGGTATACTTCATTCCAGGCTCTCCTTGCTTTCATGGTCTCTGCTGAGAAGTCTGGCGTAATTCTGATTGCTTTTCCTTTATATGTGATTGTTTTCTTTGCCCTAACAGCTTTGAGTATTTTTTCCTTGCACTCTGCTGAAGCTGTTTTGATCACAATGTGTCGGTGGGAAGTCCTATTCTGGTCTGGTCGATTTGGGGTTCTAAATGCTTCTTGTATCTGTATAGGCCTTTCCTTCTGGATGTTTGGGAAGTTCTCAGCTAATATTCTGTTAAATAGGTTGCCTATCCCATTAACCTCTTTCTCCAAGTTTTCCTCAATACCTATTATCCTTAAATTGGGCTTCCTGATTGTGTCTTGAATCTCCTGTAGCGATCTGTTTTGTTGCTTGGACTGGATTTGTATTGATTTTTGATCTTTCTCCATAGAATCTAAGGAATCTTCAGCTCCTGAGATTCGATCCTCTGCTTCAGTTAGTCGGGACTGTAGGCTAGCTACTTGATTTCGAATCTCTTTTCCTTCTGACTGGTCTTTCCTGATGATTTCCATGTCATTTCTTAGGTCCTGTATGGACTTCTTTACTTCATTAACTTCATTACTTTGGTTTTGAGAGTTGTCTCTCAAATCTTTAAGTTGGGTAGCTATCTTTTCATTTGACTCTTGAAGCTCACTTATCTTTCTATTTGTGGATGCCATGAAATTCTCCATTAATTTTTGCTTTGCCTCCTCACGCTCTAACATAATTGACTGAAGAGATTCAAACTTTTCATTTATCATGTTTATCAGTAAACTTTGTAGAGCATTTTGGGGGTTTTCTTCTATGTTTTTGATTGACTGCTCTGCTTCCTGCTTGTTTTGGGTGGGGGATAAGACTTCATTATTTGCCATCTTTCTTGTGTTTCTTCTGCCCTTTTGGATTGGGAATGCCAGTCTACCAGCACCTGTGAGCACTGTTTAAGACTCAAAGCAGCCCTTACCAAGCACTGTTGTGTAAATCTTACAATTTCACAATTATATACAGATAACTTGTATACCTGTCTATAAAGTTAGATTTGGTGTTCCTAAAGAATACAATTTCAATATAACATCTGATCCTGGGCCCTGTATTCAGTAGTTACTTATTTACTGTTACAACCTTATACACAATTCTTGTTTTTATATTAAGTTCTTTTAGGACTGGCTTTCTCTATGAACCCCTTTGATTCACTCGTATTAAGCTGGGATATCCTCTATCCAATAACCAGGAGTCAATGGAGCCTGGAGGTCCAGGCAGTAAGTCAGGAGGGTAAGTTGGAGGTAGTAAAGAGAATAGAGTAAAGTGTATTGGGGGGGTGTTGGTGATTTTGGTTTAGTTTCAGTGACGTGGAAATGTGGAGAAGAGTAGAATCAGTAGAAAGCACATTGATAAAATGACAGACACTGGAGAGTTAGCAGAAAAGGGTGTAGGTGTTATTTATAGGAAAGTAATTTTTAAAGGAAGAGGACGCAACGAGAGAAATGAAGTAAAAATACTGGAAGACAGATACACAAAACAGAGAAAAATTATTTCAAGGAAGCATAAGTAAATAAAAAGGAAAATAACAGAAAAGGGACACCCAAGCAAATAAACAAACACAAAAAAAACTTGATAAAACAAACCAGTAAAAATGGAAAAGAAACAACAAAAAAAAACAGCCAATGATGTTTCAGGTGTGAAAAAATTAAAAAGAAAATTTAAAAGAAAAGTTTAAAAAAAAGTTTGAAAAGAAAAACAAACCAGTCTCAGGTTTCCCTGCAGTGGACTGCAGTCTATTTTCCTGATTGGCTGGTTTGACTTGATTTCAGTTGACAAGGGGTGGATCTGTTCTGAACTTCTCCCCTGTTGGTGCAATTGTGGGTCTCTGAGGTTCGTACAGCTTGCAGGCAGGCCTTGGGCGTCCTCTGTCGATGGGGACGTAGGCAGTCACAGGAACTGTGGCTCCTCTGTCTGCTGTGGGGCCGCTGCCATTGATGCCTGGACTTGACTAGACTGTGAACTCAGCAGAGCGTGGCGCCTCTGGCCTGTTTTGCTCCACTAAGAGTTGCTTGCCTGAGGGAGGCGGCCTCTTTGGCATAGGTAGCTATGGAATGCAGCTCCGTTTTGGGCTGGGAATTAGTTTCCTCAGTGACGGGACCGTTTAGCTGTCCCCGGAACTGTTTGTTCCTCCTTCTGTTGTTTCTGTGCCCCTGGTAGCTGCTCGCAGCTTTTGCTTTAAGTTTAGAAGTTCTGGTGGGCAGGGCGGGGCATCTCTGGATAATCCCCTGACTCGCCTCCCGCCAGGGCAGGGGGCGTTCTTCTGGGCGGAGCTGGTTCTCATTGATTCCGCCCCTCCTGCCCTTTTCAAAGATGGCTTTTTTGACCTCGCTTTCCCCAGGCCCGCTTCAGTTCCAGTCTGGTCTGACCCTATGCCAGTGGCAAAGATGGCGCTTTGCTCTGGCGGTGGGGACAGGGATGCCTTCCAGAAGCTGGACTGTAGGCACAAGCGAGAATAATTTTTATTTGCGGGGTACTCACGCTGTCTCTGCGATGTCAGGTCCTCCGTGCTCGGCTGCCGTCTGGAGTATTTCTTGCTTTAGCTGCGCGGAGTGCGGGGGGCTGTGCCCGGCACTGTGCCGGAGCCGGCGCTGGTGCTGCGGCGGGATGCCGCCCGGAGCTCAAAACTGTGTTTTCAGACCAGCAAAGTCGATTTTTCCTTCCTGTTCAGAATCCCTGTACTGTTAGAACTTACTTTGGCTGTCTTTCTCGGAGAAACCGTTTCTATGAGGTGAGAAAACTTCGATTTCGGAGGAAGCTCTGCAGGGCTCAGCCCCTCCTCCGCCGTCTTCCGCCGAAATCTTCTGCATATATTTTAGATGTGAGGCCTTTGTCCTTTGAATGGCTGGTAAAGATTTTCTCCCAGTCTGTGGGCTTTCTGTTTATCTTGAAAGCTATGTCCTTTGCCATGCGGAAGCTCTGCAGTTTGATGCAGTCCCATTTGTCCAACCTTTCTTTGACTTGTAGCCTTTCTGGGTCTTTGTTCAGAAAGTTCCATTCTGTGCCAATGATCCCAAGTGTTTCTCCTACTCCTTCCTTTAGTGTTTTCAGGGTGTCTGTTTTGATTTCGAGATCTTTGATCCATTTGGAATTGATTTTGGTGCAGGGTGATATATAAGGATCTAGTTTTAGTTTGTTGCATGTGTTGAACCAGTTTTGCCAGCACCATTTGTTAAAGAGGCTATCTTCCAGACTATTTTTTAGCTCCTTTATCAAAGATTAAGTAGGCATAGTTCGGTGGGTTCATTTATGGATCTTCAATTCTGTTCCATTGGTCTTCAGGCCTGTTCCGGTGCCAATACCAAGCTGTTTTTATTACTATAGCTTTATAATACAGCTTGAAGTTGGGTACTGTAATTCCTCCAGCACCATTTTTTCTGCTTAGTATTGTTTTTGCTATTCTAGGTCTTTTATTGTTCCATATGAATTTCAGGATTGCTTCTTCTATTTCATTACAAAATGGTGTTTGGATATTGATGGGTATTGCATTGAATTTGTAGATAGCCTTTGGAAATATTGCCATTTTAATTATATTAATCATCCCTATCCAGGAGCATGGGAGGTTTTTCCATTTCCTTAGTTCTGCCTTAATTTCATTTTTCATGTTTTCAAAGTTCTTATCATAGAGGTCTTTCACTTCTTTGGTTAAGGTTGTTCCTAGGTATTTTATGTTTTTTGACGCTATTACAAAAGGAGTTGCTTTCCTGATTTCAGCCTTGGTCTTCACGTCGTTAGCATAGAGATAGGCCTTTGATTTTTGAGGGTTTATTTTATATCCTGCAACTTTGCCAAAGTTTTGGATCATCCTAGTAGCTTGGGGGTAGAGTCTATGGGGTTCTTTAGGTATAGGATCATGCCATCTGCAAAGAGAGAAAGTTTAACTTCATCTTTTCCTATTTTGATCCCCTAAAAGCTTAATCTTTGACTCTTTGTTTTCATGTGGTATTTACCAGATCTTGGAGGAGTCTTAGTGATATGTTCATATGGTCATATATTCTTGGGAAAAAAAATGCCCAGTGTTATATCTCCACTGTCTCAACCCACCCTGATTTTGTCTCATTTTAGATGTTATTAGTTGGATCATAGTCATAGATTTTCTAACAGTCTGACTAACTGGGAAGTTGACAAATTATCTGTTGCTAACAAAGATAAAATTTAAAAATTGCTATTGCTATGAGGACAATCATGACAATTTGCTAATGAGTGTCATCAATTCAAAGAGTGTCTAAAATTAGTCATTTCACAAGAAAACTTGACATGACAAAAAAAATCTTTCATCTCACTTATGAAAGTTTGGTTAGAGTTTTACCAAATTTAAGATAAAAATTCCAAAATCTTACATGACATAATTGATGGAGTTATGAACCCAACAGAACTTTTTCTAAACTAGCAATGGTAAAAGTAATAGAATTATATCTATTGTTTTTGTAGACACTTGTATTTCTATTCCTTTCTTATGAATTGGCATACAATACTTTTCAAGTAAAACCTGGATGAATCAAAGATATTATAAAAGTGTTCATGTCATGATTTAAAACATATGCTTTTTCTGTGTCTTAAAATGTTCGTCAAACATCTCAAATTTGAAATGTGTGATTTTGTGTCCTTTCCAAAACTTTTTTCCATACTAAATTTGCACCTATAGTTTCATAATATTTATTTCCTAATGAAGGCCTCTCAAAGCCTAGATGTAAGTCTAATCTAACTACATACCTATTTAAAATTATCTCCCAGTAGTACCTAACCTTCCATATTATGCTTATCAAACCAGTTTCAGCATGTTGACTTCTTTCAACTTAAAATTCAATTTAGTTCACCATCTATTCTTAGTTTATACAACTAAACAAATACTATTCTTCATACTTGAAGACTATCGACCACACAAAAATATTCTTGATTTATCATACCCCTTAGATGAAATTTCTGATTCAGATTTATTTCATATTAACTTACAAAGAAGTTAAGAACTTTAAGTCAATCCCCTCCTAGCCTGTGATTGCTCTCAGAGCAGACGAAAGCTTCATTAGGTCAATGTCTGCGAGGATGCTTTCTACATTATTTTCCTCACTGTGGGGTTTCAGTTGATGGTGGTGGAATCAGTAGGTGGGTGACTAGTAAAAGTCTATTCTTAGAACAACTGAATCTTCCCTTATACATTTTTCTCTTCTCTGCTCAAACTCCAATTTATTTCTTCCTGTGTTAAAATTTCCTTTTGTGTTATCTTTATCTTGAATGTTTATAAAGTCCTGATTGTGTGTTATCTTTTCATTTTAAATAAGATTAAGAACAATAGTGCAGAATTAATAGGATGGCTTTCCTAGGGCCTTGCTCTTTGAATTGTTGAATTTATTTTTGTTTGTCTCCATTAAAATTACTACCTATATTCATTAATAACATTCATCATGCTTGGCACAGCTTACCCAATACATTTACTTAATGTACATCTATTTACTTGATGTTTTCTCTTAACACATTTACACATTTTAATTGCATGATTTAATGAAAAACAGCTTGGAGCTTCAAGGTTGCAAAATCATAAAAGGTAATTATAATTTCTTGGTAGTATTTTTCTTCTGCCAAATGTTCTCACTCTGTCTTCTTTCAATTTACTAAAAGGAAAGCAAACAAATGATAGAAAGATTTCAAATACATATTAGCACCAAATTGAGACTTTATCATTGGAATATAACCCACCAATACATTCATTCACACAATTGATATTTATTGGAGTCCTACTATGTACATGAATAGTCAAGAAACAGTGTCTTATTAACATACCACTGAGAAGATGGGTAACAAGCAATCAATATAATTAATCACAGAAGTTAATTTGAGCTTGAACAAATTCACTGAACAAAGAACTGAGTAATATGAATGAAACTGACCTGGATATGAATAATTTTCATTTGGAAATCACAAGATAATATTATTAAAGAAATGGCTTTTTTCATTGGGTTATTATTTCTAAAAGCTGTGTTTGCATGTCACCTGAAATAATCCATGTATATAGCAAAGAAATAGTCACACAATTTGGCAAATACTAGGCTATGTAACCCTTATGGAATAGAGACATCTGGGAATTCCGGGAAGACGGCGGAGGAGCAGCAGAGCCCTTGCTGAGCTCCCTCCAACATCGCAGTTTTCTCACCCCATTGTAACTTTTACTCCTAGAAAGACAGCCAGAGTAAGTTCTAACAGTACAGGGATTCTGGCCAGGAAGGAAAAATCGACTTTGCTCGTCTGAAAACACAGATATGAGCTCCAGGTGGCGTCCAGCCGCCGTGCCAGTGCCGGCACAGGCACAGTGCCTGGCACAGCGACCCACACTCTGCGTGGCTAAAACACACAGCATAGACAAGGGAGAAATCCTCCAGATGGCAGCTAAACATGGATGGGCTGAAATTGCAGAGAAAGCATGAGAACCCCACGAAAGATATTCTCACTCGCGCCCACAGAGCAGCTTCTGGAAGGTAGCCCTTTCCCCCCCGCCAGAGCAAAGCGCCATCTTTGACACTGGCATAGGAGCAGACCAGACTGGAACTAAAGCAGGCCTGGGGAAAGCGAGGACAAAGGAGCCATCTTTGTAAAGGGCAAGAGGGACCAACCAGTGAGAGCCAGCTCCGCCCAGGAGAACGCCCCCTGCCATGGCGGGAGGCTCATCCTGGTCCGCAGCTTAGCCAGAGGTGCCCCGCCCTGCCCACCAGAATTTCTAAATTTAAAGTGAAAGCAGCAAGCAGCTACCAGTGGCACGGAAACACCAGATGGGGGAACAAACAGTTCCTGAGACATATAAACAGTCCCGTCACAGAGGAAGCCCAATTCCCACCCCTAAATGAAGCTGAATTCCATAGCCAGCTCCTCCAGGCGGCCGCGCCGTCTAGGAGGGAGGAACCTCCCCCAGGCAAGCAACTCTCAGCAGGGTAAACCAGGCCAGAGGCACCCCGCCATGCTGAGTCCACAGCCTATTCAAAGCCAGGCGTTAAAGGGCATGACCCACAGCAGACAGAGCAGCCACGGTTCCCAAGACTGCTCACGTCCCCATCTACAGAGGATGCCCAAGGCCTGCCTGCAAGCTGTGCGAACCACAGAGACCCAGGATTGCACCAACGGGGTGAAGGGTTAGAACAGATCCACCCCCTGCAAACTGAAAGCAAGTCAAACCAGCCAATCAGGAAAATAGACTGCAGACCATGGAAAGGAAACCAGAGACTGGGGAAAGACCACCCAAACAAGAAGGAATCCATTTTTCTTTTCATTTCAAACATTTTTTAAACTTTAAAAAAAAATTTAAATTTTTTTGCTTCTGAGACGTAGTTGGTTTTTATGTTTTCCATTTTTGCCTGTTTGTTTTATCAAGTTTTTTTTTTGTTGTTGTTGTTTGTTTTTCTGGTTGTTTTCCTTTTTATTTTTTATTTTTTAAAAATAATTTTTCTCTGTTTTGGGCCTCTGTCTTCCAGTATTTTTTCTTTATTTCTCTCTTTGTGTTCTTTCTTTAAAAATTACTTTCCTATGAATAACACCTACACTCTTTTCTGCTAACTCTCCATTGTCTATCATTTTAACCTTGTTCTAGCTACTGATTCTACTCTTCTCCACATTTGCACGTCACTGAAACTAAACCAAAATCATCACCCCCCACAATACATTTTAATCTATTCTCTTTACTACCTCTAACTTTCCCTCCTGACTTACTGCCAGGACCTCCAGATTCCACTGACTCCTCGTTACTGGATAGAGGGTATTCCTGCTTAATCCTAGTGAATCAAAGGGGTTCATAGAGAAAGCCAGTCCTAAAAGAACTTAATATAAGAACAAGAATTGTTCATAGGTTGTAATAGTAAATAAGTAACCACTGAATACAGGGCAAAGGATCAGTTGTTATATTGAAATTGTATTCTTTAGGAACACCAAATATAATTTTATACACAGGTATACAAGGTATCTGTATATAATTGTGAACTTATAAGATTTACACAACAGTGCTTAGTAAGGGCTGCTTTGGGTCTTAAACGGTGCTCACAGGTGCTTGTAGATTGGCATTCCCAATCTAAATGGGCAGAAGAAACACAGGAAAGATGGCAAACAATGGAGTCTTTTCTCCCACACAAAACAAGCAGGAAGCAGAGCAGTCAATCAAAGACCTAGAAGAGAACCCTCAAAATGCTCTAAAAAGTCTACTGATAAACATGTAAAATGAAAAGTTTGAATCAATACAGCAATCCTTCCATAAAGTAATAGATGATTTCATGGCCTCAACAAATAAAACGATAAATTAAATTCAAGAGTCAAATGAAAAGATAGCTACCCAGGTAAAAGATTTGAGAGACAGCACTCAAAACCAAACTAATGAAGTAAAGAAGTCCATGCAAGACCTAAGAGATGACATGGAAATGATCAGGAAAGAGCAGTCAAAAGGAAAAGAGATTCGAAATCAAGTAGCTAGCCTACAGTCCCGACTAACTGAAGCAAATGATCAAATCTCACGAGCTGAAGATTCCGTAGAATCTATGGAGAAAGATAAAAAATCAATACAAATCCATTCCAATCAACAAAACAGATCGCTACAGGAGATTCAAGACACGATTAGGAAGGCCAATTTAAGGATAATAGGTATTGAGGAAAACTTGGAGAAGGAAGTTAATGGGATAGGCAACCTATTTAACAGAATATTAGCTGAGAACTTCCCAAATATCCAGAAGGAAAGGCCTATACAGATACAAGAAACATTTAGAACCCCAAACCGACCAGACCAGAATGGGACATCCCAACAACACATTGTGATCAAAACAAGATCAGTAGATTACAAGGAGTGCATACACCAACAAACTGGAGAAACAGCAGCTCAGTAATTTAAGGAAGCACCTTAAGATCCTTGAAAGAGAACAACAAGCCAAACCCCAAGTCAATAGATGGAAGCAAATAATTAAAATCAAATCAGAATTAAATCAATTAGAGATGAAAAAACCCATCAAAAGAGTCAACAAAACAAAGAGTTGGTTCTTTGAAAAACTCAACAAGATAGACAGACCCCTGGCAAACCTGACCAAAAAACGAAGGCAACACACTCAAATAAACAAGATAAGAGATGAAACAGGTAACATCACCACAGAAATAACCTAACTTCAGAAAAGAATAAGGGACTATTTTGAAAACCTTTATGCCAACAAATTCCTGATCTTGGAAGAAATGGATGAACTCCTAGAAAAAATTCATGTCCCCAATCTCAACCATGAAGATTTAAACCTTCTAAACAGACCCATATCCAGTATTGAAGTAGAAACAGCAATAAATGATCTCCCATCCAAGAAAAGCACAGGTCCAGACAGATTCACTGCAGAATTCTACAAGGCCTTCAAAACAGAACTCACACCAATATTTCTCAAACTAATCAATGAAATTGAAAGAGAACGTTCACTACCAGACACATTCTATGAAGCCAGTATAACCCTCATCCAAAAACCAGGCAGGGACTCATCACGGAAAGAGGACTATAGACCAATGTCTCTAATGAACATAGACGCAAAAATTGTCAATAAAATTCTAGCCAAACCACTTCAACAGGTCATCAAAAAAGTCATACACCACGAACTAACTGGATTCATCCCAGGGATTTTATCAATGTATGCAGAAAAAACGTTCGATAAAATCCAGCACCCATTTATGCTAAAAACCATGGAAAAACTGGGATTCCAGGGAACATTCCTGAATATAATCAAGGCAGTTTTTGACAAACTAACAGCAAACATAATTCTAAACGGTGAAAAACTAAAGCCATTCCCTTTAATATGAGGAACAAGGCAGGGATGTCCACTCTCTCTCCTGCTCTTCAACATATTACTCGAATTCCTAGCCAGAGCAATTAGGCAAGAAGAAAATATAAAGGGGACACAAATAGGAAAAGATGTAGTTAAACATTCTCTCTTTGCAGATGACATGATCCTATACCTAAAGAACCCCATAGACTATACCCGCAAGATACTAGAGCTGATCCAAAACTTTGGCAAAATTGTAGGACAAAAAAAACACTCAAAAATCAATGGCCTTTCTCTATGCTAATGACCCAAAGAAGGAGGCTGAAATCAGGAAAGCAACTCCTTTTGCAATAGCCCCAAAAAACATAAAGTACCTAGGAATAACCTTAACCAAAGAAGTGAAAGACCTCTACGATAACTTTAAAAACATGAAAAATGAAATTAAGGTATAACTAAGGAAATGGAAAACCCTCCCATGCTCCTGGATTGGGAGTATTAATATAATCAAAAAGGCAATATTGTCAAAGGCTATCTACAAATTCAATGCAATACCCATTAATATCCCAACACCATTTTTTAATTAAATAGATGAAGCAATCCAGGAATCCATATGGAACAATAAATGAGCCAGAATAGCAAAAAAAAAAAAAAAAAACCTATGCAGAAAGAGCGGTGCTGGAGGAATTACAATACCCAACTTCAAGCTGTATTATCAAGCTATAGTAATAAAAACAGCTTGGTATTGGCACCAGAACAGGCCTGAAGACCAATGGAACAGAATTGAAGACCCATAAATGAACCCACAGAACTATGCCTATTTAAGCTTTGATAAAGGAGCTAAAAAATAGTCTGGAAGAATGATAGCCTCTTTAACAAATGGTGCTGGCAAAACTGGTTCAACACATGCAACAAACTAAAACTAGATCCTTATATATCACCCTGCACCAAAATCAATTCCAAAGGGATCAAAGATCTTGAAATCAAAACAGACCCCCTGACATGAGGCCCTGGGTTCGATTCCCCAGCACCACATATACAGAAAACGGCCAGAAGTGGCGCTGTGGCTCAAGTGGCAGAGTGCTAGCCTTGAGCAAAAAGGAAGCCTGGGACAGTGCTCAGGCCCTGAGTCCAAGGCCCAGGACTGGCCAAAAAAAAAACAAACAACAAAAAAACAGACCCCCCTGAAAACACTAAAGGGTGGAGTAGGAGAAACACTTGAGATCGTTGGCACAGGATGGAACTTTCTGAACAAAGACCCAGAAAGTCTACAAGTCAAAGAAAGGTTGGACACATGGTACTGCATCAAACTGCAGAGCTTCTGCACTGCAAAGGACATAGCTTTCAAGATATACAGAAAGCCCACAGACTGGGAGAAAAATCTTTTTTTTTTTTTTTTTTAACCAGTCCTGGGCCTTGGACTCAGGGCCTGAGCACCATCCCTGGCTTCTTCCCGCTCAAGGCTAGCACTCTGCTACCAGAACCACAGCGTCCCTTCTGGCCATTTTCCATATACGTGGTGCTGTTGAATCGAACCGAGAGCTTCATGTGTAGGAGACAAGCACTCTTGCCACTAGGCCATATTCCCAGCCCCAAGGGAGAAAATCTTTACCAGACATTCAACGGACAAAGGCCTCATATCTAAAATATATGCAGAACTAAAAAAATTACATTCCTCCAAAACAAAACTGCAAAGAACCAATAGCCCCCTCAACAAGTGGGCTAAAGACTTACAAAGAGACTTCTCTGATGAGGAAATGACAATGGCCACGAAACATATGAAAAAGTGCTCTTCATCACTGGCCATAAAAGAAATGCAAATCAAAACAACATTGAGGTTCCATCTCACCCCAGTGAGAATGTCCTATATCAAGAAAACTAACAATAACAATTGTTGGAGGGGATGTGACCAAAAGGGAACCCTACTTCATTCTTGGTGGGAATATAAACTGGTTCAGCCACTCTGGCAAGCAGTATGGAGATTCCTCAGGAGGCTAAACATAGAACTCCCCTATGAGCCAGCAGCCCCGCTTTTGGGTATCTATCCAAATGACCACAAACAAAATCACACTAAAGCCACCAGCACAACAATGTTCATCGCAGTGCAATTTCTCATAGCTAAAATCTCGAACCAACCCAGATGCCCCTCAGTAGATGAGTGGATCAGGAAAATGTGGTACATACATATACACAATGGAATTTTATGCCTCTGTCAGAAGGAATGACATTGCCCCATTTGTAAGGAAATGGAAGGACTTGGAAAAAATTATACTAAGTGAAGTGAGCCAGACCCAAGAAAACATGAACTCTATGGTCTCCCTTATTGGGAATAATTAGCACAGGTTTAGGCAAGTCACAGCAGAGGATCACAAGAGCCCAAAGCTATACCCTTATGATCACATAAGATGATGCTAAGTGAAATGAACTCCATGTTATGGAAATGATTGTTATATCACAGATGTAACTACTTTCAACGTCCCATGTGTATCTGTAGCTTCTACTATTGATGATGTTCTTGTATCACTTTCCTGTGTTTGTACTTACACTATCACTGTAATTTTATCTGAATATATTGGAAACCGTCTATACTGGTATTAGAACCAGGAAATTGAATGGGAATACCAAAATTGAGAGACACAGGGTAAAAACAGACAAACAACTACAAAAGCAATACTTGCAAAACTGTTTGGTGTAAGTGAACTGAACACCTCATGGGGGGAAAGGGAAAGGGAGGAGCATGGGGGGAATGAGGGACGAGGTAACAAACAGTACAAGAAATGTTTCCAATGCCTAACGTATACCTCTCTGTACATCAGTTTGATAATAAAAATTTGAAAAAAAAAAGGAATAGAGACATCTGAATATGAACCTATGTGCCATTACTTGTTAAGTGAGAAATCTTGGTCAATTTACCCAATCTAAGCATCAGTTTCCTTATTTAAAAAATGACAAAATAAATTAAAAACAGTCGATTGCTAAAAAGTTAAAGGAATGTACTTAACAGAGTATCTAGAACATTGTGAACTGTCCTTTTTCAAAAGATCTTCAGTATTTTTAGTACTTAACAATAATCATGACTTTATGATATTATAATGAGTCATTGGGATGTAGCATTTAGTGTGATGTATATTCCCATTCAGTGTCATACAGATTAATCTCTTGCACAAAAGATTTCCTCCTGGACTGGCATAGTGATACTTTGTGACAGGGAAAACCATTGTGGTGCTCATCACCAAGTAGTAGAGTCTTCTGTGAAGTGAGATACATAAAGAATACAGAATCAATGTGGTTCTAGGGACTGAGCTCTGCACAGAGATTCATAGACTGCTGGGCTTGCCAGATTCTCTCATACTACCTGGTTCTTCAAACAGTGAGACTATCGTAGACATATACTTATTATTACAAATGAGTGAAAACATGCAGCCTATATTTCTTTGGGTCTGGCTTAATTCACTTAATATGATTTGTTCCAAATCTTTCCATTTTGTTATGAATGAGGTTATGTCGTACTTTCTGATGGAAGCATTGAATTCCATTGTGTGTATCTACTACATTTTCTTGATCCATTCATCTGCTGAGGGGCATCTGGGTTGGTTCTGTGGCAGAGGATCACAATAGCTTAATATGACCATATAAAATGATGCTAATGGAAATGAACTCCAAAATATGCGAACAGAGGATTTTGGTTTTTTAATGTACTATGTGAAGTTATTTGTTTTTTTCTTTCCTTTTTTCTTCCTTTGGTTTATCCCCTATTGTCACTGTTTTTTATTTTGGTACCCTATGTCATGTATATATGTTTATCTGATTTGGGGAAAGGAAGAAGAATAAAAATGGTGAGACAAAGGACCAAGGGTGAACCAATGCAACAGTGATACTCACAGGACACTACATTGGAGATGAATTTTATAACTGTTCAACAAGAAATATACTCATTACCTTATTTATGTAACTGTAAGCCCTCTGTACATCACCTTTACAATGAAATAAAATTTAAATAAAACATTAGTGAGACTTTGATTCATTCTCTAATCAGTTACATCTCTTAAATACTATATATATATAATTTCCTATTAAAATTGTAAACTCTCTGATGTGAATTTTTGTAATAATATATGAAATGTTAGCTTTTTCTCATTTGTTGATTCCAATTTGAATGACCACAAATATTAAAGTAGAAACTAGTGTGACAGAATTACCTTGAAAGAAAGCTCAATTGTCCTAGTACTGGGTACTTTTCATATTCTTCTCAACCCTAGCTATTCTGTGAAATTAAATCAGTTTCTCAGAAGAACTGTTGAACTCTATCTGACCACTAGTCAATCAGAGTCTGTAAACCATGTGGTATCAGAATCTGTAAACCATGTGGTATAAATAGTATGTGTTTAATGCATTCTTCTATCTTGGTATATGAAAATAATCAACATGTTCTGATTTTATATAATGATGATTGCTATTATTTTTAAATAGAAACATAAAGTAAAAAATCAGTAGATCTTTCTTATTATTTTCATTCTTGTTTTGCTTATTTGTGGAAGAAACATCATGGTCTACAACAGCCATATAAAAAAACATTTATCCCAGCTCTGTCACTAATTAACTATGTGTTCATGCACCAATCACAGCTTCTGAGTTTCATTCAATGTTCTCTTCAATAATGTGTAAATCATACTCACTTTCTCTAACTGGCAGAGATGTTTCAAGGAGAATGATGTTACAGATAAGGGCAAGTACTGAAAAATTTAAAATCTCTACACTAATTAGAATGCTATTGTTACTATTTTTGGGGGGCTTGCTTCTCAATAAAAGAGTATAATAAACCATTACCCTGTGATAATAGCATGAGTGAAATAATCCAATTAATCTTCAGTGGATGGCAGAAGGAAAACTACAAAACCATGTCAACTTATATGGAAGTCATTCATTTTTCATAAATGCCAAAGAGGAAGAAAGTGCTTTTCTTCCATTGAGAAGCCAATGCTATTATTTATAGAACTATAACATTCAGATTTTCACTCCCAACTTCTTATATTTATATCCAACATGCAGGGTAGCAGGTACATTTCCTTGATGTGTTAGTTTTCTATTCAAGTACACCTGTCAGATTCAGTCCTCTAGGATAGGTAGCTAATGACAGCTACACTTTTCAAAATTGCAAAGATTTCTTTACTTCCAATCTTACTTCCACATTCGTCAAAAGTCAAAGACTTTTATGTTTTGTTAAGAAAGTTTTGACTGGATTGAATATTTTCTTGAACTATAAAAGAGACATTAGTAACTATAGCAATAAAGAAAATTTTTCTTTTTAATTTACTGTCACTGCCCAGAGAGCAACAGTTCTAAAATATTAATGACAAAATAATGGGTAGAAAATATTGTAATACCTAAAAATGATAATCTGCCTTGATCTAAGCTATAGAGGGTAGAAGAGAAGAAGGTGACCAGCAGAGAATTACACAAGGATTCCACCAGAAGGAATATGGGGTTTGGAAACAAGGAGATGATCAACTTGATCTATTCAAATACTTTGATTAAGACTGAAGACTGTTTCATATATAAGGCAGTAGGCACATTTCTTGTATAACTTGTTACCTCCTCCCTCATTTCTCCCCTCTCCCCCCTACCTCTTTCCCTTTCTCCCTCCCATGAGTTGTTCAGTTGGTTTATACCAAATGGTTTTGTAAGTATTGGTTTTGGAGTCATTTGTCTTTTTAAAATTTTTTGTTATATTTTATTTTATTTTCCTTATTTATTGCCAAAGCAATGTACAGAGAGGTTACAGTTTCATGTGTTACGCCTTGGGTACATTTCTTGTAGTTTGTTACCTCCTCTCTCATTCCTCCCTCCCCCTCCCCTTTTCCCTCTCCCCCCCATGAGTTGTTCAGTTGGTTTATACCAAACAGTTTTACAAGTATTGCTTTTGTAGTCATTTGTCATTTTATTCTTTATCTCTCGATTTTGATATTTCCTTTCACTTCCCTAGTTCTAATACCAGTATATACAGTATCCATTGTACTCAGATGAGATACAGTGATAGTGCTAGTCTTTTTATCCTTTGTCTCTCGATTTTGATATTCCTTTTCCCTTCCCGAGTTCTAATGCAAGTATATACGGTATCCAGGGTACTCAGATGAGATACAGTAACAGCGCAGGCACAATCACAGGAAGGGGATACAAGAGGAACAACAACAAAAAAGGCTACAGTTTCACATGGCATGTTGAAAATGATTACAACAGTGATATAACACTTGTTTCCATAACATGGAGTTGTAACCCCTCTGTACCTCACTTTGTCAAGAAGCTAGTTTCTGGGGAAGAAAAGAGTGAAGACAAAGTTGAGTAATCGATTTACTTGTAGAAAATATTTGATTTAATTTTATTCCCTAAGTTTGCAACTATCATGATATCATGAGAGGCTCCCAAGCATTTAGAGATATGGAAAACCTTGCAAAAAAAAAAAGACTGAGAAAGGCCCCAGAACAAAGTTGTCACCTAGTGAGCCTTGTGAAGTAGTAACACATAGAAAATATTTCATTTGACTATTAACATACAATGATCTAAGTAAAGCTAGGTATTCTTAAATTTTTCTGCCACCTACTAATGACTGGATTCTGTAAAATATACACATGTTTAAAATAGACAAGTTGAGAAACAGAAGCATTCTTAATCTCCAGAAATTGAATGATTTTATAATTCTCTCTCAGCATTATTCATCTGTGGGCACTTCTATCTTCATATGGGTGCAACTGGACCTAGTGCCAATCAACTCAAACTGTACATAAGAAAACATATCTCTGGCACAAAGTGAGATTTTTGTGTCCAATACTATTGCTGTAGGGTGTCTTTCAACTTCTCTTTTTAAGTTTTCATGTCTGGTTGGTAGTGTAGCTCAGTGATAAAATATTTGTTAGCATGCCTGAGATTTTGGGTTTAGTTTCTAGCATAAAAAGTAAATAAAACAAAGCTAAAACTTAGATGTGTTCAATCTGTGCTAGTAAACTCATTCTTAATGGTCTGACTAGATTCTCAATGTTTTCTTAGAGTTGAGCGCTTGTTGAATTGTGGACAGTAGAGCATGGTTTCAGAACTTAAATAAGTTTTGACATACTTCCAGTTGTCTATGTATTTCTCCCACATAGAATAATTCTTGCTCAACATTAATTATACCACCTGTAAATGTAGTATTAAAATAAGTCTGAAATGATCTATCACAACTTTTCTGAAGCTTCCTGTTTCTGTGATCTTAAGTATAAATCACATACTCTAGAACTCAGATGTCAGCCAAGATCAAGAACAAGCTAACAAAATTTGATTTGCTTCTAATCTAAACTGTGATTCTACCTTGTAGGAATTGGTCTTATACTTCCATCAATAATTCATCCCTATTATATCCACTTACCTACTCTTTCCCCACTAGCTTTGAAATGAGTCTACTAGGTCACTGTAGTTAATCTTAAAAGTTATTTTCCTAATTCTAGTGATAGAATATACATACATTTTCAACTGTGCCTTATGTGTTTCTACAACCCAAGTATATATTATTATTATTTTCTTCAAAGTTTCTAGTGAAAATAGTAATTTACCATAGCATAACCAACTACTATTTCTTAGAAAACACTGGAACAACTTTATTAGTATCTTAAAGGAATGATGCATAAATGAAAAAATGAATGAGAAAAAATAAGAAGGAAATAGGAACAAAAGAAAGACAAAATGAAGAAAGTGAAAGAAAGCAAAAAGGAGGGAAGGATGGAAGGAAAGGTGAAAGGTTTATCTAATTCAGTACAGTGGAATAACTCATGTTTTGCCTTTTTCTCTTGGATCTTCAAGCATATTTTATTTATTTTTTGTTGTATATGTTGTTATTGTAGAGTTGATATGCAGAGGGGTTACAGTTACATAAATCAGGAAATGAGTAAAATTCTTTTAAAATTCATTTATTTGTTGTCAAAGTTATGCACAGATGGTTTACAGTTTTATAAGTAAGGCAGTGAGTACATTTCTTATTAAATTTGTTACCTCCTCCCTCATTTTTCTCCCACCTCTCCTTCCCCAATTCCCATTCCTCCCCCTGCCCCCCGAGTTGTAGGGCTGGTTTATAGTATATTGTATTGTAAGTACTGCTGTTGCATTAGTTCACGTGTACCCTTTGTCTTTCCATTTTGATGTCCCCATTCCTTTCCCTAGTTCTGATAAACATATATACAATAATCAGGGTACCAAAATCAGTTACAGTGACATCAGGGCTAAAACCATGGAGAAGTAAAACAAAAGATAAAGGCATTTCACATGGTATGTTAAAAACACAGTGGTAAAACACTTACTTTCATAACTTAGAGTTCATTTTACTTAGCCTTGTGTATGTGTTCATATGTACTTAGTTTTTGAGCTATTGTGATCTTCAGCTAGAACTATCCTAGACATGTACTAATTATAAATGAGGGAAACCACAAAGTCTATGTTTCTTTGAGTCTGGTTCAATTCACTTAGTATTTTTACCAAGTTCTTCCCATTTTTAAACAAATGGGGCAATATCATTCTCTCTGATAGAAGGATAATTCCATTGTGCCATATGTGCCATATTTTCTTGTTGCATTCATCTACTGAGGGACATCTGGGTTGGGTCCATATTTTAGCTATAGTAAATTGTGCTGTGATGAACATAGTTTTGCTGGTAGCTTTAGTGTGGTCTTTCTTATAATCCTTTGGGTAAATGCCCAAAAGCAGGGTTGCTTGTTCATAGGTCTATGTTTAGCCTGCTTTCCAGAGTGGTTGAACATGTTTACGCTCCTCCACAGACCCACCAGCATCTATTGTTTTTAGTTTTCTTGATATGGCCATTCTTACTGAGGTGAGGTGGAATCTCAATGTTGTTTTGATTGTTTTGAGCCATGTCTTCCCTACCCTCACTATCTCCCAGTTTTTCTCTCCTGTCTTCATATACAAGATGTACAGTTCATTTTCCACATAGTGGCTAGTGAGTATCACTATTGTAATTGTTCATCTGTGTTCCATCTTTTCCCTACCCTCCATTACCCTCTCAAATACAAACTAACAAACAAGACAGAAGGAAAAGAAAACAAAACATCAATAATATTCTTGGAATATTTTATGAAATGAACTCCAAGTATATATTAAGTGGGATATGAAAGTCTACAATCAGAAACACTAGTATAAAAATGTCTCCCTTAATGCACTCTTGTTGGTATTGTTTACTAGAACTAAAATACATATTACTCTTTAATTAACTGTTAAATAAATGCACAGAAATAAAAGTCTTAACATTAACATTTTATATTTGTAATATATTGTATTTTTTAGCATTAGGTGTGTTCAAAGCACTGCTTTTGATGACAGAGAACAAAAGTAGGACAAGTAGGAATACAACCTACAATGTTAAGTATTTATAGACAGAAATTAAGTCTTAAAATGGGTAGAAAATAAATGCCATATCACTAAGTAAAAGAGAGTCCAAATTGAAGGGCTAGGAATATGGCCTAGTAGTGGAGTGCTTGCCTCACATAAACGAAGTCCTGGGTTCAAGTCCTTAGCACCACATATATAGAAAAAGCCAGAAGTGGTGCTGTGGCTCAAGTGGTAGAGTTTTAGTCTTGAGCAAAAAGAAGCCAGGGACTGCAGTGCTCAGAACCTTAGTTCAAGCCCCAGGACTGGCAACAAACAAGCAAACAAACAAAAGAACAGAGTCCAAATTGAGGTGTTATTGCAAGGTAATGAAAGTTATTTTCTTGTTTGATAAAAAATCAATGGCTCTGATGGCAGCAGTCTTAATTGAAATCCTCTCGGATTTGTAGCAATGACATTGTTAGAAAACATGTACAGATCAACAAGGTAAATACGTAAAATAAACACTTTATTTATTTGTGTATAACTTCACATTGCAAATAACAATCACATTGGTTTGCTAAGAATTACCCCCATTAATATAAAGAAATTAAAAAAACGCATATGGACAAGCTCCTACTCTCATGGAAAATTGTGAGAATATCATTTTGTGAGTTATGTAAAAAAAAAAACAACAGCAGAGCTTCACAAAACCCAAATATGAAAAACCTCATATATTAATGAGTTTCAGATAGTTTATATATGAATAACTTTTATATTTTATATTTAATTTTGCTACCAATTCATAGTATTTAGTAGAAGCTGAAAAGGTGGATCTAAATATTTAAGTAATCAAGAAATTTTTTCTGGGGCTGGGGATATGGCCTAGTGGCAAGAGCACTTGCGTCGTATACTTGAAGCCCTGGGTTCGATTCCCCAGCACCACATATACAGAAAATGGCCAGAAGTGGGGCTGTGACTCAAGTGGCAGAGTGCTAGCCTTGAGCAAAAAAGAAGCCAGGGACAGTGCTCAGGCCCTGAGTCCAAGGCCCAGGACTGGCCAAAAAAAAAAAAAAAAGAAATTTTTTCTTTCTCTGTAGACAAAAGAAAGGGCATTTGTGATGGAAATCACCAAAGTAGAATACAGGGTATATTCCAAGCAAGAAACAACAGCGCACATTCACATTCATAGTACTGTTTCCTCCCCCAAAGGACATAAATGTGCCATATGGACTAAAGTAAAATGGAAACAGAGTAATATAACTCTGAAGAATATCATCCCCATGTAAAATATATTGAATGAAGTTCAAACAACATAGCAGGAATCAATTATAGAGAATCCAATATAGTTTGCTGGAATATAAGCAGAATACAGTATGAAAAAATTCACTGTCATTTCTCAAATTGGACTGACAGCTGAGAGGAGATATTGACATGGAAACAGATAAGGAAAACTAAATTGCATAATGTAATATTAAAATGAATGTAGAAAATAGATGCTGAAGTTTTTAATCTACAAAAGCTAACTTTTTGGCACGGAAGACAAGAATAAATAGAGCACATAAAAGATAATCCATAAAAAGAACAAAGGATGAATCTGTTAAAAGAGCAATTGATAAGTACTCATGAAACAGGAATTCAAAGTCTGTATAACCAATATGCTTAATAATAAGGAAAATGTATAAATACCAGCCATAGAAATATTCACGAAGGGAAGAAAATCTTACAGAAATGACAATACTAAATCTGTAAATAAAATACATTTTTTTGTCTGTTGTGGGGCTTGAACTCAGGACCTGGCCACCGTCCCTGAGCACTTTTTGCTCAACGCTAATACTCTACCACTTGAGCCACACCTCCAGTCTAACTTTTGTGTAGGGGTTAATTGGAGATAGTTTCACAGAATTTCATGTCTGGTCAGGTTTCACACTGTCATTCAGCTTCCTGAGTTACTAGGATTACAGGCATTAACCACAAATGCCAGGCCAGTCTATTTTTAATACATCTTTAAGCTCCTAATATTATCTCAGCCTCTAATCTTCTGTTTGGCATTAAATATATAGATGCATTTGTGCTGATATGTGAGAGCCAAGAAATCACATTATTTTTATGTTTCTATTTTTTTTTTGTCATTCCTGGAGCTTGAACTGAGGGCCTGGGTGCTGTCCCTGAGCTCCTTTTGCTTAAGACTAGCATGCTACCACTTTGAGCCACAGTGCCACTTCTGGTTTCCTATGGTTTATTGGAGATAAGAGTCTCACAGACATTCTTGCCCTGGGTGGCTTTGAACCACAATCCTCAGATATCAGCATCCCGAGTAGCTAAGATTACAGGTGTGAGCCAAATGTGCCTGGCTTTTAAATACTTTATTTTTCTAAGACAAGTATAGTTTATAGAGGCAAACAAGTAGATATTTCTCATTATTTAACTTTTGAGATTAAGAAAGAGTACCGTAGATATCAGATATAGGAAGGTTATTGAAGCAATAAGGCATTTGTGGCTGTCAGTAAAAAAATAAATAGCTGCTTAAATATACTTGTAAGCCCGATAGCCTCCTCTCACACAGCTTAGCATGCTCCTACCCTAGGCAACACTAGCCCCATCTAATAAGGGCAGTAAATAATTAGCCTCCACCCCCTCTTCCTTGAGAGGGCACCCCTTTAGGGCAATTATGACCATGTAAGGCAACAAGATCCCCTTACAAGTGACCTCTGGGGTCAAGGGAGCTGCAGTGCCCCCTTGACAGCATCCATCAATTATAGCCCGAACATGGCCCCTGGTATGCACATCTGCAAAGAGGTCCCCTCCTCCAAAACCTCCTAGGTTATATATGTCACCCCAGACAATAGACTGACTTCTCACTTTTCCTGTTGAGAAGGGGCCTTGCTGGTCCCTTTGCTGGTAATAAACCTTTCCTTTGTTCCTCTGCACCTGGATGTCTACATGGTTTCTGGCAATGTCTAATATATATATTTTAGGAATATGTAAACATTGTATATATGTATTGTTTAATCATTTTCTGTTTTAAAATTGAGACATAAAAACTTACAGAACTATATAAAATTTTCTTTTTCTGTTTGAAAGAAATCTTCTGACTTGCACTGTATATATATATTATGATTTTTATATTGACTTATATTTCATTTGCCTTTTTTCTTCTTTTTAAAAAATTACTTATTTATTGTCAAAGTGATGTACAGAAGGGTTGCACTTCCATACGTTAGGCAATGGTTACGTTTCTTGTACTATTAGTTACCTCTTCCCTCATTCCCACCTCCCCCCTCTTCCTTTCCCTCTGCCCCCATGAGTTGTTCAGTTGGTTTATACCAAATGTTTTTGCAAGTATTGCTTTTGGAGTCGTTTGTCTTTTTACCCTTTCTCTATCAATTTTGATATTCCCTTTCACTTCCCTAGTTCTAATACCAGTATATACAGTATTCAGGGTACTCAAATGAGATAGTGATAGTGTGGGACAACCACAGTAAAGGGATACAAGAGAATCATCAATAATAGAAGCTACGGTTTCACATGGCATGTTGAAAGTAATTACAACAGTGATATAACACCCGTTTCCATAACATGGAGTTGATTTCATTTAGCATCATCTTATGTGCTCACAAGAACATAGCTATTGGGCTCTTGTGATCCTGTACTGTGACTAGCCTAAACCTGTGCTAATTATTCCCTATGAGGGAAACCATAGAGTCCATGTTTCTTTGGGTCTGGCTCACTTCACTTAGTACAGTTGTCCCAAGTTCTTCCATTTCCTTACAAATGGGGCAATGCCATTCTTTCTGATACAGGCATAAAATTTCATTGTGTATATGTACCACATTTTCCTGATCCATTTGTGTACTGAGGGGCATCTGGGTTCGTTCCAGATTCTAGCTATGACAAATTGTGCTGCGATGAACATTGTTGTGCTGGTGGCTTTAGTGTCTTCTTGTTTGTGGTCTTTTGGGTAGAAGCCCAAAAGTGGGGCTGCTGGGTCATAGGGGAGCTCTATATTTGGCCTTCTGAGGAATCTCCATACCACTTGCCAGAGTGGCTGAACCAGTTTACATTCCCACCAACAATGAAGTAAGGTTCCCTTTTGGCCACATCATCTCCAACATTTGTTATTGTTAGTTTTCTTGATAATGGTCATTCTTACTGGGGTGAGGTGAAATCACAATGTTGTTTTGATTTGCATTTCTTTTATGGCCAGCGATGTAGAGCACTTTTTCATATGTCTCTTGGCCATTCTCATTTCCTCATCAGAGAAGTCTCTTTTTAAGTCTCTAACCCACTTGTTGAGAGGGCTGTTGGTTCTTTGAGGTTTTGTCTTGGAGTAATTTAATTTTTTTAGTTCTGCATATATTTTAGATATTAGGTCTTTGTCCATTGTATGGCCAGTAAAAATCATTTCCCAGTCTGTGGGCTTTCTGTTTATCTTGCGACCTAGGTCCTTTGCCCTGCAGACTCTCTGCAGTTAGATGCAGTCCCATTTGTCCAAACTTTCTTTGATATGTAGCACTTCTAGGCCTGTATTAAGGAAGTTTCATCCTGTGCCAAGAAGCCCAAATGTTTCTGCTCCTCCTTCTTGTAGTCTTTTCAGGGTACCTGTTTTAATTTCCAGGTCTTTGATCAATTCGGAATTGATTTTGGTAGAGGGTGATATATAAGGGTCTCGTTTTAGTTTGTTGCAGGTGTTGAAACAGTTTTGCAAGCACCATTTGTTTAAGAGGCTATCTTTCTTCCATCCAATTTTTTTAGCTCCTTTATCAAAGATTAAGTAGGCATAGTTCTGAGGATTAATTTCTGGGTCTTCAGTTCTGTTCCATTGATCTTCAGGCCTGTTCTTGTGCCAATACCAAGCTATTTTTATTACTATAGCTTTGTAATACAGCTTGTAGTTTGGTGTTGCAATTCCATTAGCACTGTTCTTTATGCTTAGGATTATTTTTGCTATTTGGGGTCTTTGACTGTTCCATAAGAATTTCTGGTTTACTTCATCTATTCGTTAAAAAATGGTATTGGGTTATTAATGGGTATTGCATTGAATTTGTAGATAGCTTTTGGCAATATTGCCATTTTGACAATGTCAGTCCTCCCAATCCAGGAGAATGGGAGGTTTTTCCATTTACTTAGTTCTGCCTTAATTTCGTTTTTCATATTTTTAACATCCTCATCATAGAGGTCTCTCAGTTCTTTGGTTAAGGTTATTCCTAGGTATTTTATGTTTTGTGAGACTATTGCAAAAGGAGTTGCTTTCCTGATTTCGGCCTCGGTCTTTGGGTCATTGGCATATAGAACAGCCATTGATTTTTGAGGGTTTATTTTATATCCTGCAACTTTGCCAAAGTTGTGGATCAGCTCTCTTGTTTGGGAATAGAGTCTATGGTTCTTTAGGTATATGATCATGTCATCTGCAAAGAGAGAAAGTTTGACTTCATCTTTTACTATTTGGATCTCCTTTATGTTTTCTTCTTGCCTAATTGCTCTGGCTAGGATTTCTAGTTCTATGTTGAAGAGGAGGGGAGAGAGTGGACATCCCTGTCTTGCACCTGATTAAAGGGAATGGCTTTAGCTTTTCACCATTTAGAATTATGCTTGCTGTAGGTTTGTCATAGACTGCCTTTATTATATTCCAGAATGTTCCCTGGAATCCCAGTTTTTCCAGGGCTTTTATTGAAAATGGGTGCTGGATTTTATTGAACAACTTTTCTGAATCTACGGAGATAACCATGTGATTCTTACCTTGCTCTGATGGATGTGGTGGATTACATTATTTGATTTGCGTATATTGAACCAACTTTTCATCCCTGGGATGAATCCTGTTTGATCATGGTGTATGATTTTTTTTATGACCTATTGAAGTCGATTGGCCAGAATTTTGTTGAGAATTTTTGCATCAATGTTCATCAGGGAAATCGGTCTATAATTCTCTTTCCTTGATGAGTCTGGATTGGGGATGAGGGCTATACTGGCATCATAGGATGTGTCTGGTAGCAGACTTTCTCTTTCAATTTTATTGAAGAGTTTGAGAAATATTCGTGTGCATTCTGCTTTGAATGCCTTGTAGAATTCTGCTGTGAATCCATCTATAACTGGGCTTTTTTTGGATGGGAGATCTCGTATTGCAGTTTCTATTTCAATGCTGGATAAGGGTTTTTTTTTACAAAATTTAAATCTTCATGGTTGAGTTTGGGAATATCAATTTTTGCTAGGAAATTGTCCATTTCTTCCATGTTCTTGAATTTGTTGGCATGAAGGTTTGCAAAATAGTCCCTTATTGTGTTTTGAATTTTATGGTTTTGTGGTGATCTTACCTGTTTCATCTCTGATCTTGTTTATTTGGATGTGTTGCCTTCATTTTTTGGTCAGGTTAGCTAGGGGTCTGTCTATCTTGTTAATTTTTTCAAAGAACCAACTCTTCATTTTGTTGATTCTTTTGATGGATTTTTATTACTCTAAGTCATTTAATTTTGATTTGACTTTAATTATTTTCTTCCATCTACTGGCTTGGGGTTTGGCTTGTTGTTCTCTTTTGAGGACCTTAAGGTGTTTCTTTAAGTTGTTGAATTGTTGTTTCACCAGTTTGTTGATGTAGGCACTGAGAGATATAAATTTCCCTCTGAATACTGCCTTTGCTGTGTCCCAAAGGAGCTGGTACTTTGTGTATTCATCTTGGTTGAATTCCATAAACATTTGAATTTCTGTTCTAATTTCTTCAATGACCCACTGATGGTTCAGCAGTGTGTTGTTTAGTCTCCATGAATTGTAGGCTTTTCTGTGGTGGCTGTTTGAGTTGAGCTCTAATTTTATTCCATTGTGGTCTGAGAGAATGCAGGGAAGGATTTTGATACTTCTGAATTTGTACAGCTTTTCTTTGTGACCTAAATGTGATCTATTTTGGAGAATGTTCCATGTGCTGCCAAAAAGAATGTGTATTCTGGTGTTTCTGGATGGAATATTCTGTAGATGTCGGTTAAGTCTAGTTGGTCTATACAGTTGTTTAGTTCTGTGGTTTCTTTCTTCAGTTTTTGGTGTGTTGATCTGTCCATAGGTGACAGTGAAATGTTAAAGACTCCAACTATCAATGTGTTTGGGTCTATGAGTCTTTTTAGAGTCTGAAGTGTGTGTTTGATGAAGTTAGGTGCTCCTGTATTTGCTGTGTAGTTATTTAGGATGGTTATATCCTCGCTTTCTTGTGGTTTCGGCCCATCCCTGCTCAGCCTGCAACCCGCGTCTGTCTGTCACCTTCTGGAGGATTTCTTCCTGGTCGCCACTGTGTGCTTTAGGTCCACAGAATGTTGGGAGCTCTGCTGGCGCTGGCACTTTCATGGTGGCGGGACACCTCCTTGGGCTCAAATCTGTGTTTTCAGGCCAGCAAAGTCGATTTTTCCTTCTTTGACAGAATCCCTTTACTGTTATAACTTACTTGGGATGTCTTTCTCGGATTACACTTTTCTCTGGAGTGGTAAAACTGGGATGTCAGAGGGAGCTTAGCTAGGGCTCTGCTGCTCCTCCGCCATCTTCCTGGAAGTCACCTTGTATTGTTTTTTGTTCTTTCTGCAAAGATTCTAGGGAATCTTCAGTTCTTGAGATTCGATCCTCTGCTTCTTCTAGTCTACTCTGTAGGCTACCTACGTGATTTCGAATTTCCCTTCCTTCTGACTGGTCTTTCTTGATGGCATCCATGTCTTTGCTATAATTTTCTCCTAGGTCCTGTATGGACTTCTTTATTTATTTGTTTCTGAGTGCTGTCTCTCAAAACTTTTAGCTGGGTAGCTATCTTTTCATTGGACTCTTGAAGTTCATTTATCTTTCTATTTGTGGAGGCCATGAAATCCTCTATTAATTTTTGGTTCACCTCCTCACGTTCTAGAATATTTGTCTGAACAGATTCAAACTTTTCATTTAACATTTTTATCAGTAGGCTTTGTAGAGCATTTTGAGGGTTCTCTTCTAGGTCTTTGATTGACTGCTCTGCTTCCTGCTTGCTTTGAGTGGGAGATGAGAGTCCCTGGCTTGCAATCTTTCTTGTGCTTCTTCTTATTTGGATTGGAAATTCCATCTGCAAGCACCCTCTCTCTGTGATTTTGGCCCATCCGTGCTCAGCCTACGATCTGCTTCTCTCTGCTGCATTCAGGAGGATTTCTCTCTGGTCGTCGTTGTGTGCTTTAGGTACGTGGGGTGCTGCGCATTGTGCTGGTGCCAGCACTAGTATGGCAGCTGGGTGCCACGCGGAGCTCAAATCTGTGTTTTCAGGCCAGCAATGTCAATTTTTCCTTTATTCCCAGTATCCCTATACCATTATAACTTGCTTGGGCTGTCTTTCTGGGAGTAAAAGTTTCTCTGGAGTGGTAAAACAGGGATGTCAGTGGGAGCTTAGCTAGGGCTCTGCTGCTTCTCTTCCATCTTCCTGGAAGTCTCTTTAATACATTCTTTGAATACTTTTTGTTAGTTTTTTTATGATTATTGTTGTTTCTGTTGTTTTATTTTTGCTTCCACTTTCCTAACATTACAAGAATTCTCAAAAAGCAAGATTCACCCAGAAATAATGTATTGATTCAACAAAGTTCTGAATCACCTTTTGCCCTTTTACAAAACTATCCTCAGCATGCAGACATTGTCATCCACAGGTATGCTCTTGCCCCATCCATAATTTCCTCATGCAATCATAGCCAAAGCCACATATGGAGTGCAGGTACTTCTCATTTGTCAACTTCCAGCTAAATGTCACTAATATCTCTTTAGTTTGAAGCAGGCCACGTTATTACATTGTGGCTATGAGAGAAGCTGGAGGATTCAGTACCTGACATTTTCATGCTCTATTATAAAGAAGAACTTTGACAGAAAATAAGAGGCAAAATAGTACTAGAATATTTATATGCAGCCAAGAATGGCTACTGTAATCATCTACCATGGACAAAAAGAAATTGCTTTCAGAATTTTTTCAGTAATGTCAAATATAGAAATACAGTGTGCATTTTAATAAACATTATAAATATGTGTATACATAAAACCACACAAATCACAAATTTATATAGTTAGAATGAATTCTCACATGATCATACTTATGAAGTCTACAGCTGGATTAAGAAATAAAATAATAAAGTAGACTTAATAAATTTATAAAATAAGTAAGGAAAATGTATTTCCTGAAGAAAATACTTGCTAAGAGCTGAAATAACTCATACACAATAAATGACCTCAATTATTCCACATAAATATACAGAAATATTGTTGCAATGTAAAATAAAAATACCATAAAAACAAAAATGAGTAGATTTTCTATATTTCAATAATGAACAGGATGAGAAAGAAGTCAAGAAAAATGTATTCATAATAGTCTCACAAAATTAAATACCTAGAAATAAGCCTATTAGAAGTAAAAGTTCTCTACTATGGAAACTATACAACCTTGAAGAAAAAATCAAAGAAGACATACATTAGAAGATGTAAAAAGTGTTCATGGTAATGGATTGACAGAATTAATATTGTGGCAAGAATATACTGCCAAAAGCAGTGTATGATTTCAATGCAATGCCCATGAATGTCATTTTCACAGAAATACAGAAACAATCCTGAAATTCATTTGGAAGCACAAAATTCCCCAAATAGCAAAAGTGATCCTCACCAAAAAGAGCAAATCGGTAGATATCACAATGCCTTATTTCAAATTATACTAAAGAGCCACAGTAACAAGATCAGCACAACAATAGACCCATAAACCTAAAGAATAGAGCAGAAGTTCTAGAAATAACCCACATGCAATCATAACTATCTGAATTTCAATAAAGGTGCTAAAATGCACTTTGGAAAAAAGACTTCAACAAATGTTGTTGGAAAAACTGAATTCCCATATGTAGAAGAAGAATGAAATATTACCCTTATCTGACTTTGTACAAAAATGAATTTCAAATGGATAAAAGGCATTAATATAAGACCTGCAACTTTAAAATTACTGGAGGAAAATACAGGGATAACATTTTAAGATATAAATGATGCTTTTCTGAATAGAACACCAATTCCTCAGGAAGTAATAAGAATTGATAAATGGGATTACACTAAGTTTCTTAAAAAATACAAAAAAGTATTGCCACAATGAAAGCAAAACTCACAGAATGGAGAAAATCTTTTGCAAGGTGTTTATTGAACAAAAGATTAATATATAACAACAAAGAGCTCCAAAAGTTAAATGACACAAGAACAAATAGTATAATTGTTAGAAAATATCAAGCAGACAAAAGGAAAAAGAGAGAGACCTCAACATATTAGATCAGATTTAATCATTGCAGCAGAGGTGTTCCAAGTATTGCTGAGCAGATTTGGAAATACAAGGAGCAAAGAGGAGCGGGTCTGGGGTTTAACTCTAGCAATATCAGGGAGCTCTTAGTTTCAAAATCAAGCAGCTACCACAGGCAGTCTCACCCCAGACAATGTACACTTCAGAAAGAGCAGGAGGTGAGGTTTTATGGAAAACTTAACCTAGGGGGGTTGGGGGCCAATGGGCAATGAAATCAGCATTGGGTTATGAGAGCAATGCATTCCCATCAATAATTAGTACATGGCAAATTAACACCCAATGCTCAAAAAAGAACAAATGGCTAATAAATACATGAAAAATGGTTCAACATCCTTAGCCAAAAAACAAATACAGGGGCTGGTAATATGGCCTAGTGTCAAGAGTGCTTGCCTCATATACATGAAGCCCTGGGTGAGATTCCTCAGCACCACATATATACAAAAAAGCCAAAGTGGTGCTGTGGCTCAAGTGGCAGAGTGCTAGCCTTGAGCAAAAAAAGCCAGGGACAGTGCTCAGGCCTTGAGTCCAAGCACCACTAATGGCAAAAAACAAAATAAACAAACAAAAAATAAATGCAAATGAAAACAACATGGAGTCAGACACAGGTTGCTCATGTCTGCATTCCTCGCTACTCAGAAGACTCAGATCTGGAGGATGGTGCTTCAAATATAGCCCCAGAAGAAAAGTTCAAAAGACCCCATCTCCAATTAACCAGAAAAAGCAGTATGAGAGGCTTGGCTCAAATGGTAGAGTACCAGTTGTTAGCAATGTTACTGAACAGTTGTATAAGACCTTGTACAAAACTTGTACAAGACCCTGAGTTCAAGAAAAGATACTCAAAAGAAAAAATACTCTAAAGAATAACAGGACTGTAAAATGGAAATCACTTCAGTGGTAATTAGCAGGTAAGAGGAGTCAATGGAGAGAGAAAGGGGGAGGAGAGAGATATGCTGTGTCTTTTCATAATACACAAGTATGAACATAGAATAATGAAACCTCCAAGTAAATAGTTTCAAAAGAGCAGAAGAGTAGGTTAAGGTTATGTTGTCAAAGAAATGTCATAATGGTTGATGCTCCTCCAAGTTTTTTCACAAGTATTTGCTGTGCATCTGGAGGTCTAGCTTATTTTTTTCCTCCAAAATCATGCCTATCTCACTCATAAGTTTCCTCTTTTACTTAAAATCATCCTTATCCTTTAACTCTCACAACTGTAATAAAGCTGTGCAAAGAGCCTCTCTGATTACCAACACTTCTTAGAAAAGTGTAATGATTAACATAACATCCTCAATTCCAGTTGTGTCTCATATCATACTTTGATTTCAATTATTCTTGACAGAGGACTATTTTATACCATTGAAGTAGCAATTCATTGACAACAGACCAACCGTGTTTTCCAATCTTTCAAATGACAAACAGAGTAATGTGGACAAGATGCCTTTGTTCCAGGTATTAAAGACTGATATGTGCAAATGAGAGTGTAAAAGTATATATCACATATGTTATTAAATTTCAAATATGGTTTTGTAGCCTAAATTATTTAGAATATATATATATATATCCACCCAAACATATATAGAATTTATATACATTTATTATAATTATGTATGGTACATATAAATTTAAATTTATGTATCCATGTATATATATATATACATACACATAAAGTACACATATAACACATTTTTATGTGTTATAGAATCTGCCTGTTCATACAAATAGTGTTCTCAAGTGCTTAATACAGTCCAAGCAATATACAAGATATTATTTCTGATTTTAATTGCCTTTTATATTGCTTGCCCACATATGCATAAAATATCCATTGATCAGGATCACCACCTTTGTGGCATTCCCTTATGCTCCTTCCTTTCCTCTCCAAACCAATTTCAGTCTGTTTGTTATATTTTCACATATGTACATAGTGTTCAGAACATATTCACTGTACTTCACCCTTTCTGGTCATCCTTTCCATTCTCATTGATACACCCTAGACAAGATCAGTTTAATTTTACGTGTATTGTTTAAAGATGTTTCACCATTTTATTTAATACATACATTTTAATCAGCTAAACACCCATTTTGGGGAAGGATACTACCACCACATCATTAACAGCTGTACTCATCTGTATCTCTCTCTCTCTCTCTCTCTACACACACACACACACACACACACACACACACACACACACACGCACGCACAGTTTCCTTCTCCTATGGGACAAAGTGGTGTATTTCAAGAGCAAGAATAACCAATAAAGGGACAATTTATGTTGGGAAGGGCTTTTATTTACAACCTAAAACCTAGAATCAGAGCAGCCCTCAACCTCCAAATGCTAGCCTGCAACTAGCTTGTTCTGGGCTAGCGACCCAGAGCCCAGACCTGACACCTGTCCAGACCTGAACTCTGAACCTCTACACCTTAATCTCCAACCACATCAGCCTCCAAACCTCCAAACCTCCAGAGGAGCAAGTTTCCCTCCTGTAGGCCTCACCTCTCCTCAGGCTTTAAGCCTCAAGCCTCCCCACTGGCATTAGGCTTCTCTGCAGGCCTCAGGCTTTGGACTCTCCCTCAGGCCTCAGGCTCTGCCTCTCCCTCAAGCCTCAGTCCGCTCCAGACTCTCCCTCAGGCCTCAGGCTCCCTTTGGCTCTGCTCCTCCCACCAGCCAGGTTCTGCTCTGTTCTGCTCCACCTGCAGGCTACTTCTCAGCCAGCCCTGCTCCGCCAGCCCAGCTCGGCTTCACTCACCTCCTCTTCTCCTCTCTCTTCTCTTCCCCTGCCCAGGCAGGCAGCGTATATATACACTGGGGCTTCTGAAACCCCATCCCACTCCAATCATTGGACCAATTTGGAGTGCCACCGTGGCTGTCTGGACCAATCAAAAGTGTCGCCATGGCTTTCCGGACCAAGTAAATTGTCACCACCGGGGCTGTGGGGAGCGGGCCTTCCTAGGCTGCCCCTCCCTTACTCCAGATGCAACATAATGCCACACCCCCTCCTACATCCTCTGCAGTGACTCAGCATGGGGCATGATTTCCCTGCCCCACGGGTTATTACAAAAGTACTAAGGGAGAAATTTGTCTTCCCTCACCTTCCATGAGTCGGACTCCTCCCTGTCTGTTCACTGTGCACCTGTCGATTAGAAAGCCACCCCCAGAGGACTCACCTCCCTCACTTCCCACTCACTCCCTTCTCCCTTTTCCTTCCCTCTCCCTAGCCACCATCATAGAGCACATACAACACATGTTGAATCATTGACACACTGGGTTTATTTTCATCACACGGTGTCCCTTTATAAAGGAAGGGAGGGGGGACTAATTCTTCATGGCCAGGGATATATAACTGTTGCAGACGATTGTGAGGTACGTCCCTGGCCTGGTTGTCTCTCGAAGTAGATCTTCATTGGCCCTCTTCCTTTCTTGGTTCTGGAGGCGGCTTATTTGTTCTTCATCCCACGCCGGCCACGGCTCTTGAGACCCTTCCGGGTTGATCTCCGGAACTGGAAGGACAACAACAGGGAGTTGTTAGAAAGGCATTGATGGAGAGAAGACAGTGGAAGGGAGATGGGAACAGGGAATTCACAAGAAAGGTCAGGGCTGGGAACATTTTGGGCCAGGGAAGGACAGGGAGGATCTTGGGGAAAAAGTGAAAGGGAAGGAAAGAGGACCTGGAGTCAGTCACCTTACCTTTCCTTTATACCCAGGTCTACAAAAGACCCTTTTCTTGGTTTTTCCGTGCTTGTTTGATTTCGCCTTCCTGGGCGAAGTCCTCCTGCGGGTGACAGGAGCAGTCAGCTGTCCCTGCAATATGATTCTGCTCATCTTGTCTCCTTCGCTACCTGAAGCTGTCTGACCTTCAGGCCTTGGTACGTTCAAATTTATACCCACCCAGGGCAGCGTTGCCATGACCTTAGTCATTGTTACATCAGCAAGCCAGTGCTCCAGCCAATTAGTGGCCAGGGAAGGGCTTACATGTCACAAAGCACCATCCTTACTCCTGTGGGGGCTGGGAGTGGCGGTTGAAAAAGACTAGGGAAGAGAAGCTACAGAGAATTATAGCATTACCTTTGACTTCAAGAGTCTTCCAAAGTGATCCACCATACCTCTCATCTCCCCTCATGTATTCTGGTGAGTCACAGGACAGGTGGAGGAACTTTCTGCTCCACGTTTCCATTGTCATCAGTCTTATTTCTATTATTATAAATAAGAAATATTACCCAGGTGCTGGTGGCTCATGCCTGTTAACCTAGCTACTCAGGAGGCTGAGATCTGAGGATCGTGATTCAAAGTCATCTTAGCAAGAAAGTCCCTGAGACTATTATCTCCATTTAACCACCAGAAAATTGGAAATGGCCACTGTGCCTCAAGTGGTAGAGTGCTAGCCTTGAGCTGAAGAGCTCTGGGACAGAACTCAGGCCCAGAGTTCAAGCCTCATGACTGACAAAGAAAGGAAATATTTACATATTTTCTCCATTTTGTTCCTTAGAGTATGTTCCGTAATTGTTTAATTGCCTTTATAGCTAATTGCTTTCCTTAAACATTTACTATATTTTTATGGATTATTCTTCCATTGTGATTACAGTTCTCCAGTTTTGAGAGTGTTTTGTGGAGGTGTGATTGGGGAATGGAATTTTTTATCTGAAGAGGCATGGAAATGTGTTTCCCATCTCAAGAAATTGAAACTTGTCAAAGGCTTTATGTATTAGACAAAAAACATGTTATTTTGATGACAAAACACTACTACCACTGCTACCATCTTCAACTACTACAACTCTCAATTTAGAGCTCTTTGGATATATTTAGGTTACATGATAAAAAGCATTTGGCCTTGTAAAAATAATAGTTGGGGAAGGGGGTGGTCATATACATTACCTCTAGGTTATAAACACTGCAGAATACTTCATAAAAAGTAGTTAGTGGCTAAGTACCACTTATAGTATAAGCTTAGAATTTGTGTAAGAATTGATTTTATTTCCAAATAGTGTTTTTCTATTCATTCAGATCCTTCCATCTGCAGTAGCTTCTTGCACACCTGGAAACTTTCTTCTTTGAAGAAGTCTTTTGCAATGCTCTTCTAGGGAGAGCACTGAAATCATATAGTTATTTAGCCCAAAAAACTGAACAGTATTTTTCTTGAATTTTTCCAAACATTCCAGAAGAGTGATTTGTAAGAAAACTTTTTTATTTATATCCACTAATTGAGATGCCAATATTCAATTTGACAATATTGTAATATCAACATAAATTAAAATTTTACAATAGTATATGTTGCCAGGTTTGTTTTTTATAGTATTTTTTGCCAGTCCTGGGGCTTGAACTCTGCCCCTGATCTTTTTTTTTTGCTCAAGGTTATCAGTCTATCACTTGAGCCACAGCATCACTTCTGGATTTTTCTGTTTATGTAGTACTGAGGAATTGAAACCATGGCTTCATGCGTGCTAAGTAAGCACTCTACCACTGGGCCGCATTCCCAGCCTATAGTAATTCTTAATGGGGCTTTCAATTTTATTTTAGCTGAAAGTAGTAACAAAGAACTAAATAATTTCATTTTTCTAATTCCTCTCTCCACACTCATCTATCTGAATATAAATTGAAACTTGTTATTCTTAAAAGGAGTGGAGTGGAAATATCTATTAATTATGCATATTTGTGATATGTGGTCCCAAATTCAAACTGATACTGGAAAAACTCTGAACACTGGCTATTTCTGTAGCTACAGGGACCCCTCTATGGTGAAGATGATGTATTCAGCAAATATAAAAATGATCCAAGTGGACCCAGATGGTATCTTCTGGTCAGCTATCCCTGGCCTATTTTCTCAGGCATCACATTCAGAAAAAGGAACATTTCTTTTCAATCACAGTGACTTCAACTTCAATGAGAACTCTAGAGGTATATCCATGCACCAGTCAAAAATGTGAATATGCTGAAACTTCTGGGATGAAAAATTGCTACAGAATTTATTATAACAGGAAGAAAGTTTCCTTCATTCTCTAAAATAGGAAAGCTAAAAGGACTGTACCCTCTTTCATTTTTGTTTTTGTTTGTTTGTCACTAATGAAATTTTATTACCTTTAAGCAGTTGTACCATAATATAATGATTAGTTTTTAAAAAGTATTGGCACTGTTGAAATTTTCTCTTATATCAACTATATAAAACCAAGTGTAAAATGATGATTATCTATTTCCTGAAGTAAATGATTCTTTGTGAAACTTCAGTTACAAATACCAGCATTTTGCCACATGGTAAGTATATAACTAGCCATTTTGTCTGATTGTGTAGGTGTGGTTAAGTAAGAAATATGCCTTGGTCTATTAATAGTTATATTTTTACAATACAGAAGAGCATGCAACTATTACCTACTGTAGCAATTTATTAATTCTATGGAAGTAAAGATCAGCTTTTTATTGTTATTTCCATTTTAGGGTGTATTATAGACATTAATGTAAGACATGAATATAAAAGAGTAAGGTTATTTAGATAAATATACAAGCATAAGCATAAATACCTTTCAAATATTTTTCTTTCTTCAAAAGAAGCATCTTGGTTATTAGCATAATTATCAGTTCTAAATTATCTTCTGTAGACCATCTATTGCTCTATAATTGTATTATTCTCAGTTATGGTTATTCTTTAAAGCAGAATGGAAAGTAATTTAATCTGAACAACGTTATAAAGCTTTTTCACGGACATTTGTAAATCAGAAAAAACTTGTTTGAAATATGTATTGTGAAATGAAGCTCAGTAAAGACAGTTACAGATGCTACACAGTTATTTTAACAGTATGCAGAACTTTTCTGACAAGTGCTTCCAGAATCTGCTTATGAATCACACAAGGAAATCACTGCTATTACTTTATCTCACTGTGAGATGTATTCTTACAGCTGAGCATGAAAGTATCTCAGCTTCCCATTTTCTTTGCACTGTGTTCCTAATATGACTCCTGAGCATAGTGCTTCAATATTAGAGTGAAATACTAAAATGCTGAAAAGAATATGGCTCCCATTCTTAGAAGTGTTATTGCTGAAATGCGAAAAATGTGTAATACTGAAGACAGTACTATGGTGAAGAGTAGTACATTACATGAAATCCAAGGGACATTTTTTTTTATCTGAGGGACACAAAAATGTCATTATAATTTTCACATGTAACAGTCCTATGGAACAAATCATTAAACTATAAACCATTCATGATTTATCTATGCCTACTGTTGTCAAGGAATTCAACTAGTTTGCTGAAAAGGCATTGTCAGGTCTAATCTCAATACTTAAGAAATTAAGCCATCACCCTGTGTTCCTGTAGTACTACACATAGATATAGCCAATAAAGCCAGGTTTCTTAATCCTGGATGAGTGGTCCATTAATAGTGCTATCTTATTCTCTCATCTTAAACATACAGTATTAGTCTATCTTTTCTAAAGCATGTGAAATTATGATAGTTGATTGATTTTTGTTCTGACCGTAGTGAATCTACTTAAGAGTCAAGGATATCATATAGGAATATGAGATGTAGAAAGTGAAGGGTACTCAAATTTGCTATGTTACTTTCATTGAAGTATAATTTTGAGCTAAAGGGAACAGAATCAGTAGACAGGAAGCTTTTTTAATCACCTGTTAACTGAACATATGCACAACACACACACACTACACACACAGTACACACACACACACACTACACACACAGTACACACACACACACACACACACACACACACACACACACACACACACACACACACAATGTATCTCCTATCCCCTTCCATGAAGGAAATTTCCATTTACAATGGAAATTTGTAGTTGGAAAGAAGTATTTTCCCACGACAGTAGTTACTCTTCAGGAAATCCCTTTTGTCATTTGAGGAACTCTTAGCCATAACACTTGTGTCTATATTTCTTTTCTTCATCTATCCATAGCTTGTTTGCCCTGCTCCAGTTAAAATCCACATTTCTTTATGATAATATATAAGCGTCTGCCATTACAAGTATATAATCATCTGCCATCTTCATAAACCACATTTCTTTTCTTTGAGAACCTCCACATTAGAGCCTTCTTGTGAACTTGTCTTTTATCACATAGGCCCCGTCCCTGGAGCCTGGGACTTCACAGAGAGAGAAAACTTTCTCTTACAGAAAGAAGGTTGGGATCATAACATGGTACACTCAAGATCACTTAAAGGAGTTTAAAAATTACTCAACACTTACAAATAATTTCATTGGGCTTGCCCTCTTGAAAGAATAAACATCTCCCCTATCAATCCTGAAGCAAGGAGATAGATTTTATACACAGAAGAGCTACCTCTGGTCAGTAGAAAACATGAGAAATCTACAAATTTAAAGTTTGCAGTTTGAAGACAGTACTATGGCAATGTATGGTGCTGATAAGCTAATAGGCACATTGGCATGCTTAGTAATCATATTTTTAATTCTTGCCTCTGTGGAGTATGGCCTATTGCTAAATAATGAAAGCTAGGGAGAAGCATTGAGTTAAGAGCTTATATCCCTTGGTATCATCTTGATAAAAATCTCAAACCTGTTCATGGAGTGGGGGCAGAATCACATTTTCTACCAAGATGCTAAAGGAATCTTTTCACTTCTACTTTACAGATATCTTTGTCTTATTGTCTATCAGTCCCATCTAAAATGTTCGTTCATTTGGGGTAAAAATTATAAAGAACTATTATCAGCTAAGTTTATTACTCTTATAAGGATACAACATACTGTTTATTTTGAATGCGATCTATCAATTTATCATCATGATATTCTTCTCAGGGAGGTGCTATCTTTGTTATATAAATGAGGAAAATTGAAGGTGAGAAAGATTGTGGCATGTCTATCATACTACAAAATGGTGGTAGAAAGTAAGTTTTCAAATAAATTTTCCTAACTCATTTGGAGCTCATAATGTCCCTGTTAGAACAGTGAATGAGAAATTAATATTCCTGATAGATTCTTCATTTATTTAATTAGCCAATTATTTGATTTATATTCTAAACTAGTCACAGTGTTTGCATTAAGAATACAATGGTATATACACCAAATTATCTTATCCATTCATCCACCGAAAGGCATCCGGGTTGATTCCATATGTTGGGTTTGATAATCAATGCTGCAGCAAACACGGTTGTGGTGGTAGCTTTAGTATGGCATTGTTTGTGGTCTATTAGATAAATGCCTAGGAGTGTTATTGCTAGGTCATAAGGAAGCTCCCTGTTTGGACTTCTGAGGGATCTCTACACTGCTTTCCATAGGATTGAACAAGTTTACATTCCCGCCAACAGTGTACGAGAGTTCCCCTTTGACCACATTCCTGCCAGCATTTGTTATTGTTAGTTTTAATGATAATGGTCATTCTAACTAGGGAAGGTATGAAATCTCAATGTTGTTTTGATTTGTATTTCTTTTATAGCCAAAGATGTTGGACCTTTCTTCATGTGCTATTGGCCATTCTTACTTCTTCTGAGAAGTATTTAGCCCATTTATTGATTAGGTTGTTGAGTTTTTCAGTTTATATTTTGGAGGTTTAAGTTTTGAGCTCTGAGTATATTTTAGATATGAGGCCATTTTCTGGTGTATAACTAGACAAAAATCTTCTCCCATTTTGTGGTCTTTCTATTTATTATGTTATCTATATCCTTTGTCATGCAGAAACTCTTCCCTTTGATGCAATCCCATTTATCCAGGCTTTCTTTGATTTGTTGCAATACTGGATCTTTGCTTAAGAAGTTTCAACCTGTGCCTAAGAGCCCTAGTGTTTCCCCTAACCCTTCCTGTAATATTTTCATTGTATCTGGCCTCATATTGAGGTCTTTTATCCATTTAGGATTGATTCTAGTACAATGTGACACAAAAGGTACTGGTTTAAGTTTTTTGCATCTGGATAACCAATTTAGCCAGCATCATTTGTTGAAGATTCTACTCATCCATCAGAAAAAATGTTATTGTACCAGAGTCAAAGAAACATAGGTTACATGGTTTCACTTATTTGTGGTAAATAGATTGTGCCTGTAAAACTACACAGAAGCACCCTGGATAGTAAAAGGAAAAAAAATACAGTGGGGCATGAAAAATTGTACAGGCCTCTCATCATGCTCAAAGAGTGAGACCAAAGGAGGATATTCTTAAGAGGGGCTCACATAGGTACTTACAGTAAGTATGGACATCTGACCATACAAAATAATATTTATGAAATGAACTCCAATTAAAGGAAGCCGGAGGTTGGGTTTTTTTTTGTCTTTGTTACTGTTTTTGTTTTGATTTCCTTTTGTAATTTTTGTGTGTTTGTCTTTGTGAGGAGAAGTGGGGTCACAGAAATAATGGAACCAAAGGTGAACAAATGCAGCAGTGGTACTCACTTAGACACTGTTGAAAATGAACTATATAACTTGTGGGTGTGGGAGTGTGGGAAGCAGTGACATTGTCCCGCTTGTACTCATCACCTGATTTGAGTAACTCATCCCTTTGTACATCATCTTTATTATATCAATAAAAATTGAAAATATATAAAAGAATATAATGTTAAACCAGGCATGGATATTGTCCTCATGGAGTACATGATTACTGAAAAACACATTTAAAACAAAATATCAGTTTGCAATATACCTGATGGTAACATATGTACTTAGCATGTGCAAAGCTCTGCGTTTGATTCCTAGAAAAATAATTGTAACAACAAGTGATAATGATGATGATAATGACAATAGTTTCCTAGCCAAGAAAAACCTCTTAACATAGATATCAGAAGAATACATTTTTTTTCTAAAACCAGTACTGGAGCTTGTACTCAGGGCCTTGCATGCATTTTCAGCACTGAATCTGAGGATTTTTCTAGATAGGCTCACATCAAATCTGGATCTTCAGATACCAGCTTCCTGAGTACCTAGGAATATAAGAGTGAGGAAAAAGCATTCATATACAATTTTATTTTTGAGCAATTAATAAATCAGAATGTGATACATTATCACAGACAGTCCACTAAAAGAGATTAAAAAGAATGAAATATCACTCTATTTTATAAGTAAGTTGATATACATTGCATTGTTATTTCCAGAGTATATTGTAATGTATTGCTATGTTTATTATGAAAGTTATGCTTTGCATGTTAGAGTTAGGTGCTAGCTGAATTTAAACATGTGTTCTTTCCTGGAAACTAGGAGATAGGACATTATCTTCATTGATGATTATATTTTAAATAAATGATTCTGGAGTCCTTAGGAAAAGAATCTTGAGTTGTGAATGCAAGTTGAGAGTGCAAGAGGCTTATTTCGCCATTGAAAACTTTTACATACATTTGAAAAGGATAGGGAAAAGGAGGATGCTCCTTTTCTTATTATCAATGATAAGAATACAAGCCCCTTATTTTCATTTATATATGCCAGTTATTTACTAGAGAAAGATAAACACTAAACAGACACCTGCATAAATATGTAATTTGCCTTGATAAATTCTATGAAAGAAGTGTACAGTAAAAGAAAATATTAAAAGGACATAGAACTAGTCTAGAGATTGCTCCCTAAAGAAGATTTTTTAAGATGCATCCTGAGCAATAAGGAATATTTTGTTTCTTGATACATTAGAAGAGCTTTCCCACTCTCTGTTGCTCTAGAAGGCAACACTATTCATGGACATTATGAGCTGAGAGAGAGAGAGAGAGCTTGTCTTCAAGCAACTAAAAGAAGTATATTTCTAGAGGAAATTGAACTACAGAATGAGTGATATGAAGATATGTGTGTGTGAGAGAGAGAGAAAGAGACAGACACACACACACACACAGAGGGAGGGAAGAAGGGAGGGAGGGAGGGAGAGAGAGAGAGAGAGAGAGAGCTGGTCCTCTACCACTTACTGCCTTTTGATGATTAATTGAAGTTAAGTCACAGATTTTTCTACTTTTCTTCCCTGGGTGGCTTTAAACTGTGATCCTCTTGATTTCAGCCTCCTGGGTAGCTAGAATTACAGATGTGAGCAACCAGAGCCAGACTTTGATGTATTTCCCATTGTGGGGATATATTGAATAATGAAAACATAAATGCCCCCTTACACTGAAGCTTTAAAATTAACAACTAACTGAGAGTAGAAAGTAGTTCACAAACTGGAAGATAAAGCCTTCCAGACCTGCAGCATGTGACAGCAACTAGACCGTAATTGAAGGAAGACACAATCATTGCCCTAACCAACACCATTTTCCTTTCTAACCAGTTCTATCTTCTTGAACCATTTCTCTTCTGTGCTTATCTGAGATTCCAAGTATTAGGAAAATGGAGGAGAAAGGAAGGAAACAGGCTGGACTCGATCTTCCACAGGCGAGGACTGTTTATTGAGACAGAGCAGCAAGGGATATAACCTTCCCACGGGGTTGGAGACTGTGTAGGAGCTGAGACAGGAGCTGGGTTTTTATGAGGTCTGAGCAAGGAGGCAGAGGTTAATGAAAGAGCCACTAGGACTAGAGAGGTGGGAGGCTTTTTCGGCTGGACTAACAATGGAATGTTTATGGATTGCCCTGCTGGAATCAGGCATTCTGCACTTAACTTTGGTGGCTTTCTTGGTATTTGTATTCACCTGGGAAAACAGGTTGGGGGGCAGTTATTCATATTCCATCTTTGGATACTTAGAAAGAATGGACCAAGACAGAAGAGGCAAATCCTTTACCAAGGACAGAATGATTCACAGCCAATCATCTGATATTGCCAACAAAACTTCCCCACAAGCAGTGTCAACTTTCCTCACATGATCAAGACCCCCCCCCAAACAACCAGGCCTGAGGTAATCAGCAACCAGACCACAGTTTGACCATACCTACCTGATTATACAAGCTTCTTGTCTGTTGCCCTTGTTCTTTGTCTGTATAATCTTGAAATGATTGTCAGTGTCACTAAGGCAGAAACTTGGGTCACTGGATCAATGTCTTTCTTGGTCAGTTATACTTTTTTTAAAAATTAAAAAATTATTTTTATTGTTATGCTAGAGTTGATATATAGAGGTGCTACAGTTACATGAATCAGGTAATGAGTACAATTCTTTCTGTATCATGTCTCCCCTTCCCTTGCTGTCTCCAAGTTTTTCCTTCCCATTCCCACCCACAAAATGGCATAGTGTCTAGTGAGTATCACTTGTCTATTGTTTTTGTTCCAGTCTGGGGCTTGAACTCAGGAACTGAGCACTGTCCCTGGCTTCCTAGCACTCTACCACTTGAACCACAGTGCCATATCCAGCTTTATTGTGTTTATGTGATACTGAAGAGTCGAACTCGGGGCTTCATGCATGCTAGGCAAGGTAAGCCACATTCCAAGCCCTCCCTCATCTATTTGTTCTCAGCTTTGTTCCACCTTTGCTTTGCCTCACCTACCCTCACAAATACAAACTACTAAGACAATAGGAAACAAAAACAAAAACAACTACAATGACAACTAAAAGTGTATCCCTTATTTCCCTTTACTGGAGTTAATTTCATAAAATATCATGTGCACATAGCTATTGAGCCTTTCTCAACCATCCCTATGCATATCCTCTTTTGGCCTCAGTGTGAATGTCTAGAGTCCTATATAATTTTTCATGTCTCAGTGTTGAGGGAAACCATGTTTCTTTGGCTCTGGCTTATTTCATTTAATAGTTTTTTTCAAGTCTTTCCATTTCCTTACAAATGACAGAATATCATTCTTTCTGATGAATGAGAACTATTCTATTGTGTATATATTTCACATTTTCTTCATCCATTCATCTACTGAGGGACAGGTTGATCCCGTATCTTGGATGTGGTAAACAATGCTGCAATGAACATGTGCTGGTAGTTTTAGTGTGGCCTTGTTTTTTTTTTTTTCTATTAGATAAATGCCCAGGAGTGTGATTGCTGGGTCATAGAAGCTCTATGTTTAGTCTTTTAAGGAACCTCCATACTGCTTTCCAGAGTGGCTGAATAAGATTTTATTTTCACCAACAGTGTAATGGAGTTCTCTTTTGGCCATATCCCTGACAGCAATTGTTATTGCTAGTTTTCTCAATGGAAGGCCAGATACTGTGAAAAGATTACAGGAAGGGTTAGGGGAAACGCTAGGGCTTCTTGGCATGGGTCAAAACTTTCTGACTCAGAATCACAACTAATTCAAGAAAGCCTAGATCCATGTGATTGCATCAAACTGAAGAGCTTCTACATGGCAAAGGACATAGATAGCAAAATAAATATAACACCCACAGAATGGGAGAAGATCTTTACTAGGTATGCCTTAGAAAAGGGCCTTGTACCTAAAACATACTTAATAGGTTAAAATATTAAACCTCTAAAAATAAACCCTAAAAACTCAACAACACAACCAATAAATGGGCTAAAGATTTAAAGAGAGACTTCTCAGAAGAGAAAGTAACCCTGGCCAATAGACACGCAAAGAAATGTTGAACATCTCTGGCCATAAAAGAAATACAAATCAAAACAACATTGAGATACCACCTCACACTATTTAGAATAGCCATTATCATGAAAAGTAACAATAACAAATGCCAGCTGTACTTTTTAGCATCCCAGTTTCCACACAAAATCACAGGTCCTTGAGATTCACTTATGAAAATATTTCAGGGTCTCTCACAAAAAGGAATTTTACAAAGTGAAAGTTTAAGCAATGATTTATCTTGGTATAACATGTAAAGTACAGAAAATATGGGCAAGAAAGAGAAATATTTCCTGCTCCCCATAAAGGAAATGGGAATTTTAGAGTGTAAGATCCACAAGGATGATTTCTGTCTATGTAGTCTTTACAGTTTCTGACCTGGGAGAATACACGTGGTCATGTCATTTGGCACCTCTTAATCTTTAGAAATGGTTCTGGATAAGTGAAATGGATGAGGCTTACCCACAAAATAGGTAACCTTCCGAACTTACTTCTGTATCTGCCCATTTAGAGAAAAGATGAAATGACAGATTTAGACAGCTCCTCTTAGATATCCTAGTCTTGATAAATCACATCTGAAAGGAGGTATGGTGAAAGAGGAGCTTAACTCCTTTTTTTAGTTTACCTTCTTGTTCTAAGTCTAGACCTTTAGATAGGCCCAGCTATTTGTTAAAAACTATGTAATTATCCTGTCTCTTCATCTCCCACACTGTGCAGTAGGTTATGATTTCCTAGGTTCAAATCTAGATATTCTTTCATGTCAATTCTTCACATATTAGATGAAAAGTTTTCATGTGTATAATCTACTGCAAGCAAATAAAAAAAGTTTCTAAAGTCTTCTGATTTCAAAATGACAAATTAAAGTACTTCTAACATTTGTAAAGTTCCCCAGAGATTAACATTAGTAAAGGAAGTTTATATAGGCTGGGAAATAGAAAAAAATAGCTTTGAATTCTGCATTGAACTTTAGAGAAAGTAAATTTTTCTGTAAGCTTTTGAATTCTGTACCTGCCATTTGGGAATTAAGCTGACAAAAAGATGATTTGCAAGAAAAAGGACAAACTTTACCTTAATTGCAAGAGCGCTTCAGAAGAGAGTATAAATCCCAAAGAAATCATTAGACATAGGGTCTGTATTCTATTTTAACAATTGGCGTCAAATAGTGGAGAAGTGATTCAACTAATGGAAAGGATTAAAATCCTAGGGACAATAAGTTGCGGGAAATCAGATATATAGTACAAACTAAGCAGCACATAAGAGTTATTTAAGACAATTTCTGTCTGTAGACTCATTTTAGAACCTTTTTTGTCTCTGTTAGCAAGGATTATTCTGTTCCTGGTACAAGAGAGGAGAGTACCTTCACAAGGGAAATTCATGCCCTAATTTTAGGCAGATGAGGGGAGGCAGAGAACATTTTATGTACCTTGTGCTTTTGCAATTGCCTTCAATTTGAAACAATACTTACATCAAAAGAGCATATGTGGGGGTAGCATATTATGATCTCCTACACAAAAAAACACATATTTTGAATGCAAGCTTTGTGCCATGCAGTAGAATTCATGTTTGTGACTTTTGTGTTAGAAAGACAGAATATAATCAACAGAAGATGTGTGTGATGTTAGAAAAAGATAACAAAGTAAAGGAATTGAGAGGGGTAGACTAGTACTACTTTTATATTATTTATCTGTATATATATTACTTTGGGTATAGCATATATATATATATATATGTGTGTGTGTGTGTGTGTGTGTGTGTGTGTGTGTGTGTGTGTGTGTGTATTACTTTTGGGATAATCTTCTACGTTTTTTTATCCTACCTCTAAATCTGAATCTTTGGGAAGCATTACTCTAGAAATTACTAATAAATTTACAATAAAAGGCACAACTTACTGCAACATTCTATCTGATTTTTTTTATTATTGGAGACTATCAGGATTCCATATCCACATCCTTGCCCTAGATTATCACCCATGAAACCCTCAATTACATTTTAGTTTATGGAGGCATACCTTTTGTTCTTAGTATAGTAAAGCAGAAATGATTAAAACAGCTACCTTATTTTCTGGATCAAGAAACATATCCTATTTCCTCTAGTTCTCTCAAAAGGGGTACTCAAGTGCTCAGGGGAAGGCTACTTTATTATTCCAGACTCATAAAACCAAAATACCACCACTATTGTCAATGACAATAGCAAAATATTAACCTAAAATATTGATATGAATTTTATTTGATAAGATAATTTACTTAGGTCCCACTATTTAGTCAGAGAGCTACAAATTGTGTCAATAGTTCCTTCATTTCAACAAATCATCCTGTACTTGAAAACAGAACAGGAGGGCTTCCTTATGGGGTAAGAATAAAGCAAGAGACAGTTTTCTCTGAAAAGTTCCAACACTTATTAGATTCTACTCAGTATAGAGAACAAAAACAATGAGTATGAGAGGACAGAATTAGATAAGGTGGAAAAATAACTTGTCTAGGAACAGTATCGCTTCACAACTAGAAAAAGAATATTATCTTTAGCTTGGCACAAGATGTATCAAAGCCTCAGGTCCCTGGTCACATATAAATAACTAAAGATACAGCCAAGGTCTTTATTTTACTATGATAGATGTGTCAACATGGAATCTGCCATAGAATCCAAATGGCCAGTTTCCTTATAAAAGGGAAAAAGAGCATCACTATCACCGGAAGATGAAATTAATTGGATTTATATTTCATTGCTGATAAAGGAATCTTTAATCTCCAACATAGGGCAATTTTGTATCACAAGTGTAATTGGAATCTATTCACCAGAATTCATTCTCTGAAAAATGCACCTTTCATAACCTTACCAGCATTCAGGGAAGTAATTTCTTACCACCTACATTATCAGCAATATTCCTTTTATTAGAAGATCTGTCACTGGCAATTGAAAAAGGAGCACAAATGGTTTTGGTTGTCATCAAAGTGTTTGCTAAAAGTCATTTCAGTTTTTGCTTCCATCCTCTTAAATTAATAAAATTTTATTTAAATAACTAAGGTGCATTATTGCTGTAACACCACAATGGGACTTCAAAGAAGGAACAAGCTCTCTAACATTCTTTTTCCAGATTGGTGAGACAAGTCTCACTATGTAGCCATCACAATTTGGCCCAAGTCAGTCATTCTGCTTCTATTTCCCAAGTGCTGATATTACAGGGGTGTACCATCATGACTGACAACAATTACTCTTTACTAATTCTTTAAAAATGTGTAAATGTCAAATCACCTTGTTCTCTGCATGTCATACTGACTTTCAGCTCAATGTTTAAATATATTTAGGTGTATACATGTGAAATGTATACTATTTGTGTTAAAGTATTCATGTATACATGACTACATTAGTCTCCATAGTTGAGCATATTTTTTAATTATCCTTGATAGCAATCAGGGAACAAAAATAACTGTATAATAAAGTACATTAGAACAGATATAAAAATCCAGCAGTACAAAACTCATAGTACTAAATGAAAAGAGTAGTGTCCCTGCATGAGCTGAATATCATTCTAAGTAACAGAGGTTTTCTTTCCTCTTACAAATTACATTTTTTAATTGTATTTGAGAAACAAATTAGGAGAATGAGGGTGTGTGACTTACAGCTGTCATGGGTTTTACATGTAGACATGTGCTAGAAAGGCTCAAATGAGATTGAGATGGCAGTAGAATTAGGGTATGTATTGCTTTTTGACATTCTTCCTACAAACAGTCTGTGTTCTGCTGCAGTTCAGAGGAAAGTCATTCAGATGCCCTGTGTAAGATACTTAGAAGAACCAAATAAACATAAAAGGAAAAAGGAAAAGAAATAAAGTAAGGGACAAGTAGAAAAGAATGGAGAAGGGTTAAGTGTTGGCTAGCACTCAGACCCAATGGTTCCCTTAGTCATAGCAGTATCTGGGTATATTAATTTTGTGTTTGAGAAGCCATTAAAATCAAATTGTTCAAAACATTTCTATTTTTGGTTGGCTGGTTTTTTAAATTTAATTTTATTGTAAAGGGATGGACAGAGGGGTTGCAGTTGCATACATGCGGTAGTGAGTACATTTCTTGTCAAACTTGTTACCTCTCCCTCATTTTTCTCCCACCTTCTCTCCCTCCAATCACCAGCTCGAGTTGTACAGTTGATTTCCAGCATATTGTCTTGTGAGTATTGTTGTGACATTGCTTTGCCTTTTATCCTTTGTCTCAACATTTTGATGTTCCCCTTCCCTTCCTTAATTCAGGCAAATGTATATACAATACCCAGGGTTTGGTTGGCTCTTAAAGTATTTCTCTTTCATTTAAATTTAGTTGATGTTCTTACAATACTTTATTCTAATTAACTTGTTTCTTTCTTTTTTTTTTTGGCAATACTTACTTTAAACTCAAAACCTCACACTTGCTTGGCTTTCTTTCTAAATTGATACCAGTTGAGCCATGCTTCAAACTCTAATTTTTGCTGGTTATTTGGGTGATGGAATCTAGAGGTCTTTTCTCTCTAGGATAGGTAAAATTATAGTCCTGATTATAGCTTGTGAGTAGTTAGGCTTATAAGCATTAGCCACTAGTAACCAGATATCATAGTTTTTTTGTGCTACCCTAATGTTCATTTTTCTCCTAAAAGGGTGATAAATTTAATCATCACTCTTTTTTTGAATACTTAATTATTGTCAAAGTGATATAGAGAGGGGTTACAGTTTCATATGTAAGGCACTGGGTAGATTTCTTGTACAATTTGTTATCTCCTCCATCATTTTCCCCCTCCCCCTCCCCTTTTCCCTCTCCCCGCACAAGCTGTTCAGTTAGATTACAGCAAATGGTTTTATAAGTATTGCTTTTGGAGTCATTTCACTTTTTATCCTTTGTCTCTCAATTTTGATATTCCCTTTCCCTTCCCTAGTTCTAATACCAGTGTATACAATATCTAGGGTACTGAGATGAGATACAATGATAGCAGGGGGGCATCCACGGGGAGGGGATACAAGAGGATCGTCAACAAAAAAAGCTATGGTTTCACATGGCATATGGAAAGTAATTACAACAGTGATTTAACACTCATTTCCATAACATGGATTTCATTTCACTTAGCATCATCTTATGTGTTCCTAAGGTCATATCTATTGGGCTCCTGTGATCCTCTCCTGTGACTAGCCTAAACTTGTACTAACTATTCCCTATAAGGGGAACCAGAGAGTCCATGTTCTTTTTGGGTCTGGCTCACTTCACTTAGTATTTTTTCCAAGTTCTTTCATTTCCTTAAAAATGAGGCAATGTCATTCTTTCTGATAGACACATAAATTCCATTGTGTATATATAAAACATTTTCCTGACCCATTCATCTACTAAGGGGCATCTGGGTTGGTTCCATATTTTAGCAATGACAATTTGTGCTGCAATGAACATTGTTGTGCTGGTGGCTTTAGTGTGGTCTTTGTGTATATGGCCAAAAGTGGGGCTGCTGCTGTGTCATAGGGGAAATATATGTTAAGCTTTCTGAGAAACTTCCATACCCCTTTCCAGAGTGGCTGAACAAGTTTACATTCCCACCAACAATGAAATAGGGTTCCCTTTTGGCAACATCTCCTCCAGCATTTGTTATTGTTGGTTTTCTTGATAATGGTCATTCTTACTCGGGTGAGGTGGAATCTCAATTTTTTTTTTATTTGAATTACTTTTATGGCCAGTGATGTAGAGCACTTCTTCATGTGTCTCTTGGCCATTCTCATTTCCTCAACAGAGAAGTCTCTTTTTAAGTCTTTAGCCCACTTGTTGAGGGGGCTGTTGGTTCTTTCAGATTTTGTTTTGGAGGAATTTAGTTCTGCATATATTTTAGATATAAGGCCTTTGTCCCATGTATGGCCAGTAAAGACCTTCGCCCAATCTTCGGGCTTTCTGTTTACCTTGGAAGCTATGTCCTTTGCCTTGCAGAAGCTCTGCAGTTTGATGCAGTCCCATTTGTCCAACCTTTCTTTGATTTGTTGCATTTCTGGGCCTTTGTTAAGGAAGTTTCATCCTGTGCCAAGGAGCCCAAGTGTTTCTCCTATTGCTTCTTGTAGTGTTTTCAGGGTATCTGTTTTCATTTCGAGGGCTTTGATCCATTTGGAATTGATTTTGGTGCAGGGAGATATATAAGGATCTAGCTTAAGTTTGTTGCATGTGTTGAACCAGTTGTACCAGCACCATTTGTTAAAGAGGCTATGTTTCTTCCTTCCTATTTTTTTAGCTTCTTTATCAAAGATTAATACGCATAGTTCTGCGGGTTCATTTCTGGGTCTTCAGTTCTGTTCCATTGGTCCTCAGGCCTGTTCTTGTGCCAATACCAAGCTGTTTTTATTACTATAGCTTTGTAATATAGGCTTGTAGTTTGGTATTGTAATTCCTCCAGCACTGTTCTTTCTACTTAGGATTGTTTTAGCTATTTGGGGTCTTTGATTGTTCCATCTGAATTTCTGGATTGCTTCCTCTATTTCATTAAAAAATGCTGTTGGGATATTAATGGGCATTGCATTGAATTTTTAGATAGCCTTTGGGAATATTGCCATTTTGACAATATTAATCCTCCCAATCCAAGAGCATCGGAGGTTTTTCCATTTTCTTAGTTCTGCCTTAATTTCTAGATCAGACGAGATCAGGTTGCGTTCAGAGTGGTATGGCCGTAGATGGCTGCCTTAATTTTGTTATTCATGTTTTTGAAGTTCTCATCAGAGATGTCTTTCAGTTCTTTGGTTAAGGTTATTCCTAGGTTTTTTTTTTGTTGTTGTTTTTTTGAGGCTATTGCAAAGAGAGTTGCTTTCCTGATTTCAGCCTTGGTCTTTGAGTTGTTGGCATATAGGAAAGCCATTGACTTTTGAGGGTTTATTTTATATCCTGCTACTTTGCCAAAGTTTTGGATCAGCTTAAGTAACTTGGGAGTAGAGTCTACACGGTTCTTTAGATACAGGATCAAGTTGCTTCCAAAGGGAGAGTTTGACTTCACCTTTTCCTGTTTGGATCCCCTTTATGTCTTCCTCTTCCCTTATTGCTCTGGCTAGGAATTCTAGTACTATGTTGAAGAGGAGAAGGGACAATGGACAACCTTGTCTTGCCCCTGATTTTAGAGAAAAACCTTTAACATTTCCCCATTGAGAGTAATGTTCTCTGTGGGTTTGTCATAGACCGTCTTAATTATATTCAGGAATGTTCCCTAGAATCTTAGTTTCTCCAAAGCTTTTATCACAAATGGGTGCAGAATTTTATCAAATGTTTCTTCTACATCTAGCAAAATAATCATGTGATTCTTGACTTGCTCCAGTTGATGTGGTCGATTACTTTGATTGACTTGTGTATATTGAAGCAGCTCTGCATACCAGGAATGAATCCAGTTTGGTCATAGTGTATGATTTTTTTGATGATCTGTTGAAGTTGATTAGCCATAATTTTGTTGAGAATTTTTGCATCAATGCTCATCAGGGAAATCAGTCTATAGTTCTCTTTACTTGATGAGTTCCTGCCTGGTTAGGAGATAAGACTTATCCTGGCATCATAGAATGTGTTTGGTAGTGAAATTTCATTTTCAATTTCATTGAAGGGTTTGATAATTAAAGGTGTGAGTTCTGTTTTGAAGGCCTTGTACAATTCTGCTGTGAATCCATCTGGGCCTGGGATTTTCTTGGACAGCAGATCTCTTAGTGCAGTTTCTATTTCAACTCTGGATATGGGTCTTTTTAAGAGGTTCAAATCTTCAGGGTTAAGTTTGAACATATCAATTTTTGCTAGGAATTTGTCCATTCCTTCCAGGTTCTTGAATTTGTTGGCATAAAGATTTGCAAAATAGTCCAATTTTGTGTTCTGAATTTTTGTTGTTTCTGTGGTGATGTTACCTGTTTCATCTCTGATCTTTTTTATTTGGGTGTGCTGCCTTCATTTTTTGGTCAGGATTGCTAGGGGTCTGTCTATCTTGTTAATTTTTTCAAAGAATCAGCTCTTTATTTTTTTGATTCTTTCTATTTTTTTTTACTCTAAGTTATTTAATTCTGATTTACTTTCAATTGTTTGCTTCCATCTATGGGCTTGGGATTTGGTTTGTTGTTCTCTTTCAAGGAGCTTAAGGTGCTTTGACTTGCTGTTTCTTCAGTTTGTTGGTGTAGGCACTCAGAGCTATAAATTTCACTCTGAGTACTGCTTTTGCTGTGTCCCAATGGAGGTAGTACTTTGTTTGCTCATCTTGGTTTAATTCCATAAACATTTGAATTGCTGACCCGCAGGTGAGATAGGGAAGGCACCCCCCGACTGGATGAGCCAAGAAAGGAGAAGGGTTGGCAGGCTGCCCACAACCAGCCCTCCCTCCCTGGAGGACAATCAGATGGCCTGGGAGTCAAGTCAGCACAAGATCTTGTTTATTGGGGAAGTATATGTCACTAATACAAGGCACAGGAGCCAATCAGGTCTAAGATCAGCAGGAAGGGGAGGGGTGTGCACCTATCTCGGGACTGTAAGGGGAGGCATGAGCTGTCCATCAAGGGCGGAAGAGCCGGGGTGTCACAGCCCACAGAACCGCCTCCAGTTTATAACCAAAGACACTTGTAGCAGCTGCGCATTGTTGTTAGGCACCGCCATCTTAGCCACACGTGGCCCCAAGACTGAGAAACAGGTGGGGCCAACTAGTTGACTTCCAGGTGTGCCCCACAGTTGGGTGCTCCTGTATTTTGGGTATAGATATTTTATCGTCCTGTAGGAGAGATCCCTTTATTAGTATGTAGTAACCTTCTTTGTTTCTTCTTTCCATTTTTAATTTGAAGTCAATTTTATCTGATATTAAGATTGCAACTCCTGCCTGCTGCTGGGAGCCATTTTCTTGGTAGATATTATTCCAGTGCTTCCCTTTTAGAAAATGTTTGCTTTTGCTGGGTAGGTGTGTCTCTTGGAGGCAGCAGAAAGTTGGCTCTTGATTTTTGATCCAACTTAACAGCCTATGTCATTTGATTAGAGAATTATGTCCATTAATATTGAGAGCTAGGAATGAGAGATTATCGTTTGTTCCTTTCATTATAGCTATCTTGTTAAAAGCTGTGTCTTCCCAATTCTTGATCTAATATTCTGCTTTTCTATTTAGGGTTCATTTCTCTGTCCGTATTATCTTGATTATTTTCCATGTGTAGGACATCCTTGATGATTTTCTGTAATGCTGGTTTGGTGGAGATATATTGTTTCAGTTTTTCCTTAGTGTGGAAGACTTTTATTTGACCTTCAGCTATGAGTAAGAGTTTAGCTGATTACAGTATCCTTGGTTGATAGTTATTTTTCTTTAGGGTTTGTCATACCTCATTCCAGGCTCTCCTTGCTTTCATGGTCGCTGGTGAGAAGTCTGGCCTCATTCTGATTGTTTTTCCTTTATATGTGATTACTTTCTTCTTCCTGGCAGCTTTAAGGATTCTTTCCTTGGACTCTATTGATCCTTTTCAGATTAAAATGTGTTGGTGGGATGTCCTATTCTGGTCTGGCTCTGTTTGGGGTTCTAAATGCTTCTTGTATCTGGATAGGCCTATCCTCTGGATATTTGGGAATTTCTCTGCTATTATTCGATTGAACATATTGCCTATTTTATTGACTTCTTTCTCTAGGATTTCCTCAATACCTATTAGCCTTAAATTGGGCTTCCTGATTGTAAATTGGAGCTCCTGTAGCGATCTTTTTTGCTGATTGGATTGGATTTGTGTTGTTTTTTGTTCTTTCACCATAGAGCATAGGGAATGTTCAGTTCCTGAGATTCCATCCTCTGCTTCATCTAGTCTGCTCTTTAGTCTAGCTACTTCATTTTGAATCTGCCTTACTCCTGACTGGTCTTTCTTGATGTCTTCCATGTCTTTGTATAATTTTCTCCTAGGTCCTGTATGGACTTCATTACTTCATTAATTTGGTTCTGAGTGCTGTCTCTCAATTCTTTTAGCTGGGTAGCTATCTTTTCATTGGACTCTTGAAGGTCATTTATCTTTCTATTTGTGGAGGCCATGAAATCCTCTATTAATTTGTGGGTGGATTAATGTATTAATCTTTGGATTGCCTTCTCTCACTCTAGAATACTTGTCTGAAGAAATTCAAACTTTTCATTTAACACTTTTATCAGTATAGTTTGTAGAGCATTTTGAGGGTTCTTTTCTAGGTCTTTGATTGACTGCTCTGCTTCCTGCTTATTTTGAGTGGGAGATGAGATTCCCTGACTTGCCATCCACTTTCTTGTGCTTCTTCGGCCTATTTGGATTGGAAATGGCTATCTACAAGCACCTGTGAGCACCATTTAAGACCCAAATCAGACCTTACCAAGCCCTGTTGTATAAATCTTAGAGGTTCACAATCATATACAGATATCTTCCCTTTCTTTTTTTATATAAAAGCAGATTTTGTGTCCCCGCAGAATACAATTTTATTTTTTTAAATTTTTTTTTCAATTAGATGTTAGTTCTTTAGTATATAGAAAACAAATCCTTTACTAAAGAGGATATGCATTAAAAACATTATTCCATACCTCTTCCACGGTTCCTTTGAACAGCTATTTTAATGTGAATGAACTACAGCTTTCTTCATATGCAAAAAAATGTATTCACACTGTAGTTTTGTGCTCACAAAAAGGCAGAATTACATAGTCATTTCAGAATATAATTTTAATATAACAACTAACCCTGAGCCCTGTATTCAGTAGTTATTTATTTACCATTATAACCATATGAACAAATATATTCTTATATTTAGTTCTTTTTTGACTGGTGGGATTTCTCTAAGAACCCCTTTGACTCCACTCATATTGAACAGGGATACCTTCTATCTGGTCTGCTGATAACCAGGGGTCAATGGAGTCTGGAGATCCTGAAAGTAAATTTTGGAGGGTAAGTTTGGAATAGTGAAGAGAATTGAGTAAAAGGAATGGGGGATGATGATTTTGGTTTAGTTTCAATGAAGTGGAAAGTTGGAGAAAGGCAGAATGGGCAGAAATAACAAAATTAAAATGATAAACAATGGAAGGTAAACAGAAAAAAGTAAAGGTATTAGTCAAAGGAAAATAATTTTACAGAAAAAATGAGAAAAGAGAAACAAAGAAAAAAGTACAGAAAAACAAACACATGAAACAAGAAACAAAAAATATAACCAAAAACAAAAAACAACTCAAAAATGAAAGACAAAGAATTAAAAAGTTAAAAAATGGGTAATAAACAACAAGAACAGACAAACATGTGAAGCGAAAGGGAGTCTTCCTTGTGTTGGTGGGATCTTTCCAGTCTCTGGTTTCTTGTGATAGTCTACAGTCTGCTTTCCTGCTGCTTTGCTGGTTTGATTTGTTTTCAGTTTGGGGGGTGAATGCACTCTGACCCTCCTCCCCTATTAGTTCGATCCTGTGCTCTGTGGTTTGCACAGCTTGCAGGTAGGACTTGGGTGCCTTCTGTAGTTGGAGCATACTGAACAGGCTCGGGAACCATGGCTCCTCCCATCTGCCTTTAACCCCTGCCTCTGACTAGGTTGTGGACTCACTAGGGCAGGGCGTCTCAGGCCTTCTTTACCTGGCTGAGAATCGCTTGCTTGGGGGAGGTTCCTCCCTCCTGGGGGGGCGACCTTCTCCTGGGCAGAGCTTGTGTGGAATTCAGCTTGGTTTGCTGGTAGGAATTGGGTGTCCTTTGTAATGGGGATGTTTATCTTTCTGGGGAACTGTTTACTCTCCTGTCTGTTCTGTGCTGCCAGTAGCTGCCCACTGCTTACAGTTTGATTTTAGAAATTATGGCTGCAGCTTCAGTGTTGGCAGGGCGTGGTGGGGCGGGGCGGGGCAAGGCACCTCTGGCTGAGTTTAATAGAGTTTGTGAGCCACGGCCTGGCCCCGGGAGAGATCCTCCCACGTGGGCAGAGGGACCTTCTCCTGGGTGGAGCTGGCTTTCACCATTCAGTCACTCTTGCCCTTATCAAAGATGGCACCTTCGTCCTCTTTCCCCAGGCCTGGTTTATTTCCAGTCTGCTCTGGCCCAGTCTATGCCAGAGTCAAAGATGGTGCTTCGCTCTGGTGATGGGGGAAGGGCTATATTCCAGATGCTGCTCTGTGGGCGCAAGTGAGAATGTCTCTTGTGGGGTACTCACGCTTTCTCTGCATTTTTGGCCTGTCTGTGCTCAGCCTGTGATCCGAGTCTGTCTGCTGCCGTCTGGAGGATTTCTCCCTGGTCACCACTGTGTGCTTTAGGTGTGCAGAATGGTGGGCGCTGTGCCGGCGCCCGCACCTGTGTGGCAGTGGGATGCTGCCTGGCGCTCAAATCTGTGTTTTCAGGCTGGCAAAGTCGATTTTTCCTTCCTGGCCAGAATCCCTGTACTGTTATAACTGACTTGGGCTGTCTTTCTAGGAATAAAAGTTTCTTTGGAGTGGTAAAACTGTGATGTCAGAGGGAGTTTAGCTAGGGCTCTGCTGCTCCTCCACCATCTTCCCAGAAGTGCTAATCCTCCCTCTTTATGTCCTAGAGTTTTAAGAAAAGGAATAATTCTGACATGCTCATTTGAATACCACCTCTCTCTATGCTGTTACTAGAAGATTTCTTGCTATCTTTTATGCTAATTTTAAAGGCTGAAATTGTAACTACAGACCTCTTTTTGGCCTCCTAGAGAGTTGAATATGCATGATAGATGGAAAACTTATCAGCCTTCCTGGTACTCTGTTTACTCTAAATATGCAGTTCGACTGCTGATTTAAAAAATCAGATGCAATAAGCACCTTCCATGCTATTTTTTCTAGTAACTAGATTCACTTTAGCCTATTGAATCATGCTTATACTGCAAAAAAAAGAACTTTGTCAAACTCAAGTTTGAGCAACCTAAGTATATGTAACCTTCTGTGCAACCTTAGGAGTACTATTCATGGAAATGATTGTGACTGAAAAAATGCATCACAGCATGTTCAACATAGGACCTTTCTTATGTTTTCTAACCAGAAATTTTACTATTCCAATTAAGCCCCTATGAAATGACTTATACTTGCTTCATAATCTTTGAAACTGTCACTACTATACTTGAATCCCTATTACCTGTTCTGAAGGACATAATCTCTATTAGAGATGTAAAGCACGGAATGTACATCAAACACATTTGAAATTTCAAATTGATCTCAAATTACTGAAATTTGCATTTATTTTGGAGTGTGGGTTTAGGAGCCAGAGAGCTAGAAGTACCATCTTTTAAAACAAGGGTTTTATAAGCAAGGTTTGAGAAAATGAAGTAAAAGCTGTGGCAGAATATTAGAGTAGAAAAATACAAATGAATAAGAATAAAAGAAAGAAGTTGGAAACAGGAAGAAATTAGACAATTCGAGAAGACCTGTCAATACTACTTGCTTTATTACTTGGATTATGTGGAATAAGCATTTGTAATTTATCATGTGAATTATTGTTTATATTCAGGAATATAAAGCTCTGATCTTTAGCAATTTGAACGCTAATAATATGAAATCCAACATAAGATAATGTACTATGATGAATGCAGTTTTGCCTAGATATTTAAGCATAATATTGAGAAAGAGGTATTTTGAGAGGGAAAATGTTGTTTGTAGACAATTTTAGGTAAGGGCAATATTTTAAGAGAGAGAGAGAGAGAGAGAGAGAGAGAGAGAGAGAGAGAGAGAGAGAGAGAGATTCTGGCAGAAACCACAAGCCGGAAATTGAAATGCTGGTGGAAATGTGTAGCTGATGAGTAAATAGGAAGAATATCACCACAGAATGGACACTCCAATAACAGGGAGTTCAGGCAGACATATTAAAGGAATGATGGGACTTGGGGCTCTAGAGTAGTAAATGGATCCATGAACAAGAGAAAAAGAAAAATCAAGTGACATTGTCAAGAAACAATTGGTTCCTGACACATATAGGGAATACAAAGATTGCTAAAATATATTCTCTGCCCTCAAATTTACAGTGTAGTCCAAGAAAACAGCTATTGTGGCAACTATTTGCAATAAAGCCTATAGAAGATGTTCACAACAAGGGCTTGCAAGAATGTACTTACTCATAGAGCCCTTTAGTACGTACTTAGCAATGTTTAAAGGCTTTACATAGCACTGTGATACAACTGTGCTACTCTGTGTGCTCCTCTGGGTTTGGTCCATAACACCACAACATAAATGAATAGGTGAATAAATGAATAAACAAAGGCTTTATGTAATTATTTATTAAAATTTCACAAGTACATTATGAAGCACGTGCACTCAATACTCTGTATCCATGGGCATAGCATCCATAGACTGAACCAAGTAAAGACAGAAAATATTCCAAAAAGCTGGGCTGGAATGTACCTCAGTGGCAAAGTGCTTGCCTATGAAGTGCAGTGCCCTGGGTTTGATACTCAGTACCAGCCCCCCCTCCAATAAAACCCCACAAAAATCCAAAAAGCTCCCAAAAGCAAAATATGAGTTGGCTATGTGTTTCTTACTATGGTGAATTCACATGAATGAAATGATATATAAATACTACATTTGGTACTATAAGTAATCTAGAGATGATTTACAGTGTAAAGGGGGATGTATGTTTGTTATATGCAAATTACTATGTTATTTTCTGTAAAGAATTTGAAAATCCTTAGGTTTTTTTATATCCTTAGTGGGTCTTTGAATTGGTCTCTCATGGATACAGAGACAATTGTACTGATGTTATCCTTACTTTACATATGGCAAGAATGAGGCACAGAGGTCTTAAGTGACTTGCCTAGTATCTCACAACTTTGATATAGCACAGCCAAAAATCAGAGGTTAAAGAAACAAAACTTAAAGTATGAGGCATTGAGAAATGACCTAGAATTTTTTCGGAATATTTTTACTATCTTTAAGTAGTTGTACAAAGGAGCTTCAATTCAACAAAACATTCAACATTCTCACTCACCCCTCCAAACCTACCCCTTCCCTCACTTTTCTTTGCTTATGTATACAATGCATCTTGATCTGTGTCATCTCTTCAACTCTTCACCCCCTTTCAACCTATTCCTTCCCTTCCCTTTTCTCAATTCTGTGACACACACACACACACACACACACACACACACATATATGATCTATCTAATCTATACCAACATAGACATATACCAATATATATCCCAATAAAATTACATCAGTAGATAGATGAAAGATAGGTAGATATAAAGTGAATTCTTGCCTGTGGTCTTAGCTCTTCCCCCCTTCATTCATCTACCCCTCTCTTCTTGGCTCCATCCTCTGCTCTGGAAAGTACTCATTTCCTGATACTTATTTTGTTGGGTTTTGGCTTAGTCTTTCTAAAGAATTATACTATTTGAGCTCTCTACAGCATCTACTGCACATCAGTTAATTCATTTGTAATGACTTGCTTACCACCCAGTTTGTTTTCTTATAGATTTATAGACCCATTCTAGGTACCACAAATGAGGGAGACAATACAACCTGTGTTTCTTTGAGTCTGGTTTACTTCACTAAATATAATTTTCCAAGTGTTTTCATTTCCTTATGACTTGTTCAATAGTATTACTTCTGATGGATATGTGAATTCAGTGTTAATTGTTCTTTATTCATGTGTATATTTGTGTAGCCATAGCTTATTTGGCATGATTCTTTTGAGGTAAAGTACATGCTACGGTTCTAAGTCTGCTCAGAGAAAAATAAGGTGGTTCCCTGTTGTTACTCCATTTTCTGCCTTTATATTTTTTGTCCTGAAAATTTTTGAAGTGTTCAAGGCTGGAGAAAGGCATAAAAATTATGTTACATAAGCACAGAAACATTCCATAGAATTGATTTGCCAAGCAAGTTGGAACAACCTGGCTACTAGTATATCCTCCCTATTCATAACTCTGATGTTCCTCTAAGAAAATGCTGCTCTCAGCTACTATATTATTTGTAGATTAATTAAAACATCCAAATTATTTTCTATTCAGTTGAAGTCTTTGTTGGCTTTTTAACTAGATATTACTTTCTCAATACTAGATATTTTGTAAAAGTGTATGCAAGTAAAATAAAATTAGAAATGCAGAGTAAAGTTCAAAATTTTTAAAATTCCAAGTGAGCTGAAGTGTCTTGGCTTATCTCTGTGTGTACATCAATTAATATTATCTGTCCAAGCCCACAGCAACTTGAGCATGCTGCCAAAGCAGACAGAAAATTGGTGCACCAATTCAGCATGTACTTGGTGTTTCTGTCTTCTCTAGTAACCTTTATATACCAATTATCACTCCCAACTTTCTCTCTTGGGCCATCATCTAGCCTGTCATCTCTCAGCTTCCTTTTCACATTTGTTCAACTTTCTTTTGTAAAACAGCTCTTCCAAATTCCCAGTCCGTTCTCAGTAATAACCAACAGCATCAGCATGATAAGACAGAGAATATAATATGTGGAGGTTGCTTTCTAGCTGATGTGTGACAGAGCAATTATTACATTTCACTTAGGTGACTAGGTAAAGAGATTAGATTGGAGATTGGATGTCAGACCAAAATTCAAGTTCTGAAATATGCTCTGTTGTTATAGGAATATTTTTTATGAATTTCTTTTTATCTAAACATTCCTCCTTTGGAAGGAGATAGAATGAAACTATCCCACTATATCTTTAAGATTCTTCCTCTTTTTCTGCTTCACCAGTTTTACTTCAACAAAATGAATTGGAGATGAATTTGTTGTTTGCCTATGGAGAAACACTCTTTTCTAGTAGCAGCAATTGTCAGGAGAGAACAGAAAGGATTTCAGGCATATTTATTATATTTTAAATGACTCATATGCTAATAAAGCAAATGCTTTAAAAGTCAGCTGAGAATTTTATGCATAGATTAAAAGGGATTAAAAGCAGCAATTAATTTAGTGACAAGGCTAAGCAAAAATGGGAGGTTTTGTGAGGAAACTGTTTTTAGAAAGAGGTCCAATTAAGTTTTACTTTTAAGTTCTTTTTGTTACCTTTACATGTGAGCTTAAAATTTTTAAATAAAACAGATTGTCCTCCTACATTCAGTCCACTTTATTCCTATGCTGTCTATGTTTCAGACCAAAAGATACATTGTTCTTATTCTCAGGGAAGTCCAAGTCTCAGAAAAGGGAACTCCCAAGACATTGCCTACTTATTTTTCAAAGAGAAACAAAGTGTAGGTCTTTGTACTGAGCCTTGGGAAGGTCACCTAAAGTTTCTTGTATAAATCAGTGATTGGTCTGTTTCTTTGAGAAAAGATCTTTCTATGCAATCCAGATTGGTCCCAAATTGATGATCCTTTAAGACCATCAACAAGCTACCAGCCCCTACTTTCACCTTTTCAACTGACATCCCCTCTGCTCCTCTACAAAAAGAACATAATTTGCAAGAATTTACTGACCATTTATTAGCTTCCAGCAACTGTATTCATTCTAAGGGTTTGAGAGAGTGTAACCTCTAATTGCTATCTTTCTTTAGGTAGAATATGCATTCCATATCCCTGCCATCTGTAAGCAATGAAAGCCCTAGGTCATAGACATAATTCAGAATGAAAGCTAAGACTACTGGCATTGTAGGTTTTAACGGTGCTGAACTGTTGACACTGTTAAAATGTCAAGCTTAGTCTGCACAAGGGATTGTAAACATAGGTACACAAGCAAACCCTCACGTTTAATTCCACACACATGGAACTCTGCTTCAAAATGTAGTAAAAGCCAGTCAGCCTTTTAAAATGAGGCATCATAGATGGTGGCAATAATCTAAAGGTTTGCACTGACTGAAGAGTAAGAAACTTCAATTTATTATTTCCCCTAAGGGTGCCCAGACCTTGGAAATACATTATATTATTCACTATGTACTTGCCTGAAACAGAAACAACGGGACTTGAATTAACTGACCATTCTTTCTGGTTGGAAACTCTACTTGGGCAAATAAGATAGGAGATTGCAAAAAAATTGAATGTTTGCAAATTGAATTATTTACTATAAAATTAGAGTAATTTGATCTATGAGATAATTCTAAAGAACTTGTGGCCTACGTAGGAAGACTGGAAAAGTTTGAAAAATCTAGATTTGTTGTTTTAACAAATACATTTTCATTATAGGCTCAGGGTAGGACAATGACACTTAGTGGAACCAGGTAAGCTTTAATTATTGACTTTTTGTGTGTGCATCATGCAAAATTGAAGGAAGAAATAAAGTTTCCTCAATTATCTTCTATGATGTGAAAGGCAAATTATCAAGTGCTTACTTTTGCAGTTACCCATTAAACAACTCAATTTAGAGTTAAGAATTCGATTAAATCCCCTCTGTTCAAATATATGGCTTTTATTATTTAAGGAAAACTAGATTTGGTTAGATATTTTATGTGAGTTTATATAACCTGCTGAGGTTTTGTAGTTTTCTTGAAATTATTTTTTATCTTTGCTCTTCTGCAGTGGTATTGCTGAGTTATCAGCTAAAATCTACAAATTATTCCATTATGACATGAATCATTAAATAAAAAGTAATATGTATTTGCTATTAATAAAACACAAAGTAAATTTTACAGTCATAAAATAGTTTATTACATAATGATTCATGCTTATATTGTAGAAAATATACAATTATTGTTATGAAAATTTTCCCAGCAACAGAATAGTGTTCAAGTTAGCCAGAATTATATTCATAGTTTAATATTACAATGTATAACGCATAACTATTAATAACATATCACTCATTTCAGATGTGAATAAGAAAATACACCTTATCAACAAAATACTACATAACACTAAAAAAAAATAAAAAAAAATTTAAAGTTATGTTGTTATTGGGTGTATACTATAAAAATTTTCACTTCAAACTGAACTATATTTAGCTGTCTGACTATTGTAGTCCAGGAAAGCTCATCAGCACAATAATAGCAATTTTTATCATTTGGCAGACACAACCACAATATCTGATAATGTTACAAATTCTGAACATTTATACAGAATACCAAGTATCTCAAAGATTTTAGAGTTTGAACTCCAATCTACATAATTAAATATATAGCATATTATGAATACAATAACTTTAAATTGGTAAGAAATTGTAAATATCATTTGATTAGCCTAACAAAAGGACAATGATGGGAAAACATTATAAAACAAAATACAAAGTGATATGAATCTATTTCAAGTAAATAATAGCATCAACTCGTTAGGAGTGTTAACTTATGGTCCTTTTGAGCAAGTATTTCAATCATGTGGCCTGCAAATAATGATAAGTAGAAATACAGGCAGTGAATAGTCTACCTGATAAGTTTTTTTCACACTAGATCTGTTATCATACAGTAAAACTGATTATATAAGAACATTGTAGATAATTAAAACCACATTTTTGCCTTATAGAAAACAGCATTAAAATATAGAGAGGAGAAAGCCAATATTGATTGTGTTGTTATTTAGTGGATTTGGAAGTATCAAATTAGTTTACTCACACACATCCATAGGATCTAGGATATAACAGTAGCCATAAATGAGCAGATTTTGCATCCAGAACTTGGTTCTTTTTAGACAAATCTCATTATTCTTACCTAAACAGGCTTCAAATTCATGATTTTCCTGCCCCAGCCTTTCATGTGCTGGGGATATAAGCATGTTCTCCAATGTCTGCCTCAAACTTGTTTTTAAGTGCAATTTTGAAGCACAGAAAATACACGGTGAACCTAAATATACTCATACTGTTGAGAAAATATCAAATACTAATACAGGTATATCAAAATGACACAGAAGCCAGGCTTGGAGGAGATAACACTGGCCAAATCTGGGACAACCGAAAAATGATAAATGATGCAGTTACAGAGAAACACATGGAATAAAACAAGAAACCCTAAGTGTATATTAATGTATAACTAAATGAGTAAATTGAGGAGAAAGGAAAATCCATTCTAATTATGTATTGTGAAGTAATAAAGCAGAAATGATCAAATTAGAAATTGACCATTTGAAAATACTGCAGCAGTAACTGCTTTAGGAAAGAATTTTCAATGGGCAACAGTTATGAATGATTGAGAAAAAAATGACACAGAATTAGTCTCGAAGTATTTGTTTATGAGTTATTTATTGACTGCAAAAGGAAAGCTAGTAATTTTAGAGTAAAGAAGCCTGGTAGATGGCACTTTAACCAATGATCAAAATTCATATCATAGACTCCATGATATACTGTGATGAAGTGAAACTATATTATTTCTACAATGTCCTGTCAAAAAAGTACAAGCTGAATCTAATCAAAAGATACGTCAGGCAAACTTCAACAGAAGGATTTTTTATAAAATAGCTGGCCTGTAATGTTTGAAAGTATCAAAGTTGTGACAGAAAAGGAGACTGAAAAATATTTGAAATTAAAGGAGACTTAAATGCTATGAATAAGAAAATTAATGTATACTCTCAGGAATGGATTCTGGACCACCATTTTCTTTCTTTCTATATAAAAGATGTTGCTATGATAATTGATAAAGTTGAAAAGAAAAGATTACATTATATTAATTGTATCATTTTAACATTCTGATTTTGGTAAGTACAGTGTATTAATATAGTGGGAACATACAGGCTTTGAATGAAAAACTTATTGGACATTTAGAGGGAAATTATATTTACAATCTTCTCTGACATAATCCTGAAAAATTTACACATGCACAAGTGTGTTTGTGTGTGATTGAATATATTTAAATTCAAAACAATTTCAAATAAGCAATAAACAAGTTGATACTACCATCATGCCTCTGGACTTTCAACCACAGTGGATCAGGTTTTTATATATTTTTGACATTATTAAATATATAGATTTAAGATTTAAAAGTCAGTTGTTTGCTTTTAAATATTAGCTTTAAATGTATGTTGTCAGTACTAATTTTGCCCAATGAAGCTATAGAAGTTCTTCTACTGGTGCAGTGAGTCTGGTATCTATCTGAACAAACAACAAGAAAAGGAGGCTGAAATTCTAGTTCTCCCTTCATCACAAGGCACTAGAGGAATTTGCAATCCCACAAAGAGGATGTTTCACCTACTATCGCATTGTCACCACCTAACAGTTACATCCCCACACATATATAAAGTAAAATTTCTAAGTTTTCCTGGAACTTTCAAGTTTTTCTTCCTTTAGATTGTTGGTAAATTGGACACATGCCTGAAATTCCAGCACTCTGGAGAGAGGTCATAGCTAGCATGTATCATATAGTGAGATATCTCAAAAAGTAGACTATGTCAGCAACTATTGCTTTCTCAGCCCACTTTATACTCTTTATTCAAATGAACATGTACCATACTCTTTACCCTTGACACTTTTAGATAATTGGTCTGCACAGGATATTGTGTATCACTGCAGCGTTGTATTGACACAACAGGGAACCACAAAGTCAGTTACTTTAATACTTGGAATTTATTGTCTTACAGTTCTAGATGCAGAAGTACAAGACAAAGGGCTTGACAAGATTTTTGTCCCTCAAAATCTGTGGGACAGACACTTCTATTAGCTACTGATGGGTTTTCTGGCAATCCTTGAATTTCTTTCTAGAAGCATCACCCTTTATCTTCAGACAACTTTCTCCTTTGTACACGCTTCAGGGACCAAAGTAATTGTCTTTATAGGGACACAAGTCACAGTAAATTAGGACACACCCTAATAACCTTATAAAAACTAATTATACTGAAACAACTATATGTCAAAATTAGTCACATACTGAGATAGTGGGTGATGGAATTTCAATAGATGAAGTCAATACAAACTTCATACAAGTTGCTTCTGATTCACAATTAGTGTCACTTCCAGCACCAACTCAGCAGTACAATTAACAAAGATGTGGGATATTTTTCTCATTGTTTTGTTTATAATTAACCACTAGAAATCTGAAAGAATCATCATATATGTTAATGTTCTCAGTTCTTCATTTGCTAGCACTTTAGCATATAACTTAATTCATTAGGTTAAGCAGATTTGTGATTGGTCTGCTTTTTATTAGTTGTGGACTTTTATGGAAGCAGAAAAATTCCTTTAAGGGAAATATATTGCAGGTTATTATTGTTATTTACCCATTCAAGATACCATTTTACACAGAAATATGGCCTTAGATATAAACTACACATTTTGTTACCAGTACCATTGTATATTCATAAAACTGCATGAAGCCACTGACTGCAATTACATCTCATGGCACTGAAGTCTGCTCAAGTGTTCATCATCTTTTGTCATCACAGCAAATAACTGTAGTGAAAAAAAGATGCAGACAACTTATAACAGATAGTTGTTTTAGGAGACATTGGAAGCTGTGGCAAATGCCTGTCTACTAAAGTTCTTTAGTACTGATCTGTATGATACAGTTAGGGTTGTAGAGTGGCTTACCAGTGACAGGCTACACTCTACTTTTTTTGGAATTTGCTGGGGGTATGATTGAGTTCTAGGTAATGAACATAAGGTTAAATATTTTTTTAATTTCCATTTGTGGTCAGTGACCCATTTAAAAGATTCTTTATATGCATATGTTTCTGACATATTTCTTTTGATTGTTGAATTCAAGGATGACCTTAGAAATTTCAAGTTAAATATAAGGAAACCTCAATAGCATACACTCACTAACTCCGATGATAAAGACATCAATCTCCACACAGGCCTCATTGGCTGCTCATCTCTTAAAAGTTTTACCTCTCAATAATTTGCATTGAGGATTAGCCTCTGACAGATGAGCTTTGGTGAATGCATTCTAACAATGACAGGAGGTGAAACATAAATATATAATACCTTCTTCAAGAACAAAATAGATTTTTATTCAACTGGGTAGACTTAACATCTAATATATATATACATATATAATACATACTCAGTGGGGTTATTTTTTATTGTTTTTCATGCTTTTGTGTTTTCAGACAGCATCTTACTACATATGCTAGGCTATATATACTTAGTATATATATATATATATATATATATATATATATATATATATATATATATATATATATATATACTAGACTAGCCTCAAACATATAATGTTCACTAGGCTGACCTCAAATTTGAAATTCTCCTGACTCAGCCTCTACTTGATGTTACAGGTATACATCACCAGCTAATCAAGTTCTTGACTGAATGTTCCCTCAAGAGAATTTATACGATCAAAGTGGCAACAGGATAATTTTAGACACTTTTTTTTGAAAATGGAGAAATGATTATAAAATAATATTTTAAATTAGATTGAAGAAGAAAGGCAGAAGTTACTATGATTTAATAGAATATTTTTGTCCTTCTGTGCTATGTCAGCATGGCCTTAGAATAGGTTGGTAGCAAAATTATCTCCGACTTTTGAAATGTGATTTAGTTTTTGCTTGAATTTATTGATATCAATGTCATTTATCTAAATGGAAAACATGCAATGCACTTGTCAGTTCTAGTGATCTCTTCCAACTATTATTCCTGCCTGATATCTATCCCTTTGTTTTTGCCCTAAGAAATTGCTCTTACTCAACAACTAGCTGAATTCTCATCAATTTACCCAAATTATTGCAGGCCCAAATGATCTTTTCCTTGTCTAAGTTCTTCTGACTTTATACACCCTGTATCATCGATCTATGAAATACAAATCATAAGCTATTATTTTCAAAAATGGGTGTGTTGTTTATCCACTTATATTAAACTTTTTGTAAGGTTAAACTATTTTGTGTTCCTAGCACCTTGTGAAGAACCTTTGTTTTATGTACAGTGCTGGTGGTGGTGAGAGACAAGTTATGGGTCAATGATCCAAATAAGTACACAGTGAATAAGTACCTTGTTATGTAGATAAAAAGTAATGCTAACAATATTTGCATAAGAGTAGGCCTCTTACTGATGTAGCTAGTGGAACTAGAATTTTAGGACCCTTACCCAGATTCTAGAGCTTATACCAAGTCTCACTACTTTCTACAATAAGCCAAATTAAAATGTAATTATGAAGGACAGAGCAGGGTGGCTTAATATACTTCATGGGCAGTTGTGGAAAGATGTACAGTAAGCCTATCTTCTATCATTTTCAAGATAAGACATGAGTTTTAAGCTTAAGTAGAGAATTTGGGTAGGGAGCAAAACCTATGCACAATCAGTGAATAGTATTGGTCAGAGGTGTTTTCCATTGTATCATTGCTTTAGTTCATGTTCTGGGAGGGGTTCTAGGGAGGGTTGTTATTTCTATACTGATGAGGCTCTTGCTGTTTCTTTTTTTAACTGTGAGAACTTTTGTTCTGCCCTTTTTGTGAACATGTTATCAATAATACCTCTCCTTCCTAGATTCCAAGGTGACTACAGGAGATAATGGCTCAGAAGAAAGAATATAACTACAAAATGGAAGACAGGGTGTCTAGGTTTTTCTTTTTCTTTGAGTTAAATTGTGGGTTTAAGTATGGAGTCAGTGCTTTTCAGCAAAAGCAGTTTAAGCACCACTTGATAACTTGTCAATGCAGATTTGATTTATAGATGGAAATTTCTTTTTCAAAAGGACATATCAATTACTTTGAGAAACTGTAGATACCAGAGTAGTTCTGAAAAGCTGCCTCTTTAATAAGAAAAATCTATATTGATTATGGAAATTTGGATTAGTAAAGGCATTTATGCCAGGAAAGATCCTGTAAAACAGCTTTCATCACCTGAGGAATTTTTCTTTATAACAAGGAAAGTTGTATTTATCATACATTCATTCATCCATAATTTGTCTCTATCTTCTCTTCTCCAGAAGAACCAAGGCATTTTCTATAGCTGGGGATGCTGTGTAATGTCCATCATTAAGCCCCTACTTTGGGAATCATGTCTGCAGAAATTCTGAGTATGTATGAAACAAAATTACTTTTCCTGTCTGAAAATAAAATTGACCAAGGCAGATTAAGAATATAAAGCATATAAACCTAATAAAATTTTACATAATATAGGAACCTTCAGAAATTAAGGTATCAAGATCCAGGGAAAATTGTTTCTGTGCTTACAGAAATGTGACTGAATACTAATAGAAAATTAAGATGGGAAGCTCAGCAATCTGAACCCAATTAAGATTCTTTCTAGATGCCACTTAAGGATCAAGGTCTAAAAGGGAGAAACAAGAGAGTGGTCTTTCTAGGTTTATTGACTGTCTTTGGAAGAGAGAGGTTCTAGTTACTGTGATCTGTCTCCAGAGAGAAATGGAAAAAGGAGATCAGAATGTGAAAGAAGGCAACAAAAATCTTGGTTCTGAAACCCTTTTGATTTCTTCCAGTTTGAAGTTCTCAGCATACCAAAGTAATCATCTTTTGATATTTTTTTTCACAAAAATATCTCAGTGCAGATTTATTATACATTATACAATAAAGGAGATTCTTGATTTTGAAGGAAAATAGATGTAGCAAAATAATTTGATATTTCCTCTTCTGTGTAACCTATCAAAAATAATTGCTCTATGATTATTAGTTATTTTATTTCATCTAAATAGTGCTGATATGTACAATCAATAGTTGATTTGAATATAAGCACTCAATGAAGTTCAAATGCAAGGAATTAGAGATTCCCCTTTAAATTCATTCCAGCACTGCACATATACATTTCAGAAGCTAAACTTCTGCTTGGTATATAGTGATCATTAAAGCAGATATGCTTACTTTCACACTTATTTTTAAGTTCTGTATCAGACATACATAATTTTAATGGGTTACAGGGAAAAGTGGAAAGTACTAATGCAGGAAAAAATGTTATTTTTATACCAAACCTCTGCAGTTGCTTTAATAATTATAAAAGCTGCTGTACAATAAGTAGATACATTATTCCAGATTAGGAGAGTGTGATGCAATTTTAAGAACCTAATATCTCCAAAACTTACCTTTGGGTTACAAACATTAAAAGTCAATATTAATTATTTGAAACAACAATTCTGCTAAAATTCCATATTCTAAAATGACTTTTTTTTTTTTTTGGCCAGTCCTGGGCCTTGGACTCAGGGCCTGAGCACTGTCCCTGGCTTCTTCCCGCTCAAGGCTAGCACTCTGCCACTTGAGCCACAGCGCCACTTCTGGCCGTTTTCTGTATATGTGGTGCTGGGGAATCGAACCTAGGGCCTCGTGTATCCGAGGCAGGCACTCTTGCCACTAGGCTATATCCCCAGCCCCCTAAAATGACTTTTAACTACAAAGAAATAACTTACTCAAAAACTGAATGTAAAGTACGTTATACAGAAAAAAATTAAGTATAGATATTCATATACAACATCTCCTATTACACATTATAGCTTATAGACAAAACTACCAGTCTTGAATGTGTTCGTTATTTTCTATCACAAAAAACAAAATACTTGAGATAAGTAATTTAGAAAAGGGGTTTATTTGGACTCACAATGTTGAAATTCCGAGATTAGTTTTGAGCTACTTTACGGCCAAAAATGAGAAAATGGAGAAAGGAAGGAGTCTCATTATCTTCTTCAAGGGCACATATCTAATGACCTAACATTCTCCTACTAGGCTCTACCTTTTCCTTTGAGTCATTTCCCTGTAGTACCAAACTGGGGAACACACCTTTAACACATAATCCTCTGTTAGACACTTGGATCCATGCTATGGCATGAATATATTAGTTCAAAAGCATAGGAATTACGGGCTCCATTCTTTGCCTCATCAACAGATTTTTCAATTTACTAGGGTACAAATATGGCTTTTGTTTATCATACTAGAAAGAAACTGTTTCATCAGTTTTCTAATAATATACAAAATCTAGAATAATAGATTCACTTGATGTCATCATGGTGACAGTCAGAATGACTTTCAAATTTTCCTGATTAGTTTGAAAAGTATATATAAAAATTGAAGTAAAAAATTGCAGTGTTTTTACTTCCTGAAATTATTGCTATGTATAAAAAAGTATACACAAAGATACTGCATACATTTTAAAAATATTAACTAATGGATAGAAACAAATTAAATGCTAGTCAATATTTGACTGGTTAAATGAGTTGTGGATATCCATTCAATAGAATATTTTGCACCAATTTAAAAAGAAACTCCTCTACATATATGTATATATTATATATCATATAAATATATTCAGGCAAATATATTGAAAATATATACTAAGTGGAAAAAATGTAATAAGATAATGTGGTACTCTTTGTATAACAAAAATTATGCTTGAGTAGTTCTAGACATTTCATGTATATATAAGAGACTATTACCATTAATTATTTCTGGAGACTAGACAGGAAGACAGAAGGCTGTAGATGTAGTTCAGCGGACGAGTGTGGGGCACACCTGGAAGTCAACTAGCTGGTCCCGCCTGTTTCTCAGTCTTGGGGCCACGTGTGGCTAAGATGGCGGCACCTAACAACAATGCGCAGCTGCTACAAGTGTTTTTGGTTATAACCTGGAGGTGGTTCTGTGGGCTGTAATGCCCCGCTCTTCCACCCTTGATGGACAGCTCATGCCTCCCCTTCCTGCTGATCTTAGACCTGCTTGGCTCCTGTGCCTTATATTAGTGACACATACTTCCCCAATAAACAAGATCTTGGGCCGACTTGACTCCCAGGCCATCTGATTGTCCTCCGGTGAGGGAGGGCTGGGTGCAGGCGGCCTGCTGACCCTTTTCTTGCTTGGCTTGTCTGGCTGGGGCATGCCTTCCCTGTCTCTCCCATGGGTCAGGGGAGCACAGGAGGGCCAGAGACCCTGACAGGAGAGCACAATTGAACATGCTCAAGACCTCAGTTTGATCACCAATATTGCAAAAATGGAGGTGGGGAATCAGAAACAACTATAGTTCTTTAATCTCCAGCAAGAGAATGTGCCTATGCACATTGATGACTGACATTTCTCTCTCACAGTGAGAGTGAACACACACAGTAGGAGCATCAAAAGAAGAAATGAAGAGATGCCAGCTGTAAAGAACTAGGTAGATGTTCAGATGAGTACCTCCTCAATATTGCAACACCATTCTCAGTTGGCTTGCTATGATATTCAGATTGGTAGTAAAGCAATTTTCAGCACACACTCAGAAATGATAGGTTACAATTTCTATGTCCCCCTTCCACTACCCCAGTTTTGACTTGTTAACAAATTATAAAATACATTTAAATGGTTTAACAGAGGAAATATCTACTAAGGAATTCCTACCATAAAGGAAATCATATTTTCCAATTTTGTTTGACAGAAGAAGAGAATACAAGTCTGGAATATTAGCAATTTGTCTCAAAGGCAAAGAAAATAGTATTGTGTTTACCACTAGATGGCCCCCATATATATTTTTCCACCATTGTAATGAGAACAAAGGACCAACAAAACAAGTGAAAAAGAAATATTTAATAAAATAAAGTATGAAATAAAGTATGACTCTTTACCTCTTGCATTAATAACCATACATAGAAATTATACATCCTCATTCATCAGTTATATATCAGGCTTTCATAATGTGGAACTAGTAATGCCTACATTTTATCAGGAGCATTTGCAATGATACTTATGAAAATGTTTTAAGAATTAAAATGTTTAACTTTTGCAGAACAATGAAATTCATCACCTAGTTTTGTCACTGACAAAAATAGCAAGGTTTTTCTTTCAGTTTTAGTACATGGCTGTTTCCCACATAATCTGTATTTCTACTTTGAGGAAATTTTTACTTTTGGAAATTTTATGAGTTTAAATTTTTAATAAGATTAAGTCAGTTATTGATATGCATGTCTTCCTCTCATTTAACACATTGTTTACACTCATTTAACACATTTTTTACACTAAACCTCATGTATTTTTGTGCCTAAATGAAAGTTTTTTTAAAGTTAGCGTATTTGTATTTCATTTAGTTCATGACCAATTAATTGTTTTTAAAGAGGCAGTCTCATTACTGTACATGTATCAAAGTAAATATTTGAGATTCCAAAAAATAATGGACTATATAATTGCCTTAATGATTAATCACCTGTGGTAGACCACAGACTACCAACACACATCACATACCACTAATGATTGTTGCTGCTTTTTGTTTTTTCTGCTTTGTATAAAGAAAGGGCTAATCAGTTCCAGATCCTGTGAATTTTTATATAAAAACAAATTTAAGTTTACCTTGCAAATTATATTTTCCTCAGGAATTCAAGTCTGATTCTGCGTAGCATAAAATCATTACAGAAAAATGACTTGTTTAGAAAAATCTGCAAGTATGACTTGGCATCTTAATTGACAATTTCCTGTTAGATTTGCTTTCCTAGGGGCACTGGCCACTATTGTTGTTATTACCATCTCAGTTCTCCTTGGTGGTCTGACTTGCTGCCTTTGTTTCTATTCCTTTTTTTTCTCAGCTCTTGAAATCTGCTTAATGCTGAAGAAGTTTTAGAGTTTGAGAATTAAAAATCAATGTATTCCATAAATCTAACTCTAGGGGAGATTTCCTACTATACCATTTGGCCTTGGGGAAAAAAAGAGAGATTGGAAAAATGATAGAAGCAATTCTTTGACTCTATAAAAGTTTTTTCTTCTTTCTTCCTATACTACTAACTTGGCAAGGATATTTCAAACCTGCAATGCATTCCAGCAACCAAATCAGGAGGTCTTCAATGCACTTAAGCTCCTTTTCTTTTTTCAGAGGAGCATAACATGGAGGCAAACATAACCATAATTTTGTTTCTTTTTTTTATACTTAGGAAGTCATTGCATACAGTAAAATTTGACTATAAAGAATACTGTCCATATTAGATAAGCATTGCTCTGTTTTTCATATATTATCCTGTTGTAAAACAACAATGAATAAACAGAAAAATCTCCTTGATTTTGATGAAACATGATGATATTTTCCCTTCTTATGAACTCCCAGGGTACTTTTATGATCCTTTAAATTATAATTGTCTCCTTTTCTGTTCTCACTAACTTAAACATTTTTTTTCTTAATTCCTAAATCCTACATTGAATGAAGGTAAGACTAATACTGCAAATAGATGCTTCACCAGGAGGAAACTTTGTACAGAGTCATTTGAAGGACTCTCTTTTCTTTGAATGGCTTATCAAAACCATTCAGAAAACACATTCCCTCAGGCAATTTCAATCTATTCAAATTCCCAGAGACATTTAAAGGTGTTAGTTCCTAACTGTTTTATTGTGTAAGGCTTCTTAGATGACCTTGAAGGGTAGGATACTGAAGAGAAGAGAGAAGTTCACTGCCTTTCTTCCCCTCAGAGTACAAATACCCTATTTGAGATGTGAACATTTATTTGCATGCTCTGGATTTTTCTCTAAGTTTGATTTTTCCAAGCAGAAATCTTCAGGGTTAGGAAAAACCATTTAGTGCTGATTCCTCTCTCCAACATTCCTACCAAGTAATTCTCTGCTCACTTATAATCATGTTCACTAACAGGGAATTAACTTCCATAGAAGCAGAGCTTTAAAAGATGATCAAAACTTCACAGCGAAGCTATAAATTCTTCACTGAATATTCCACTCTCTTCTCAATCTCCATTGCTTTTCCAGAAACAATTTCTGTTTTAATTGTTATTTGTCTTGTTTTTACTCTATGTTTTTATTCTATAAACATATATATGTAGTTGTAAAGGATATATTACTTTGTGAGTTTTTTCTACTTTTATTAATCAATAGGCTAGGAAAACTTGCTCTCTCATCCAGACTTACTTTATTCCTTTTAATGGGTGTATGATGATCGATAATATGAACCAGGGTGATTTTGCTATTTTGTAACTACCCACAGACATCAAAATTTAGAGTTTCTGTTCCTGGAAGTAAGCTATAAAACCTAGAAAAGTCACTCTGACCACTATTCCCTCTGAGGAAATTCCTGTGACAGGTGACACACTATGACACAGGAAAGAATCTGAACAATCAACCTTTAACAACCTTCCAGTCCAACTTATTTATTAACACCAGATTATATCCCTTTTGTTTCCTATCATGTTTTTCCACAACTATCTACTTCTTTCATTAGACATAGCATAATATGTACACTTTTCTTTGCCAGTCCTGGGGCTTGGACTCAGGGCTGGAGCACTGTTCCTGGCTTTTTTCGCTCAAGGCTAGTATGCTACCACTTGAGCCACAGCACCACTTTCAGCTTTTTCTGTTTATGTGGTGCTGAGGAATTGAACTCAGGGCTTCATCTATACAAGGCAAGCTATTGCTAAGCCACATTCCCAGCCTAATATGCACATTTTTTCTCTAGTTGACAGTGGTTCATGGGTACATGTCTATTATTAGAATATCATCCTGTGGTGGAAATGAGAACAAGTAGACTAAATATGATAGAGAAAGAGACTTAACTGTGAAAATGAAGAGTTTTTTTTTTAATTAAAACTGATAGTAAGCCCCAGGATATCTGGGAGATTGTCAGTTACCCCAATTTATTGTTGTTCTAGCTGTTTTTTAGAGGCAATGAGGAGTCGACTTCCTGGAATAACTTTTGGGTCTACTTTGAACTCTGCCTAATTGGGCTAATTGCATGCACATGGCTCAGTTGTGAAGCCCCTATAAGGAAGTCTTCACTAATTGTAAAGCCAGGGTATTTGTCATATGTGTCATACCTGAATTGTTGTGAGTGGACACCGATTCACTTCCTATTTGTGTCTAGCTACCTTCCTGCTCAATGTTTCCCCTCTATCTTTGTATATTAATATGTGAATAAGCTCATGTCAGGAAAATATCAAATAAATTTATTATGTTTTTCTATTTTTAATTTGTCTTTGGTTATAGGACTGTTGGTCATAAACTTTGTGATGAATGAGCATAATATACTGATTTTCCTCTCCTACAACAGAAATTAGAAAATGGCAGAATTGGAATGTAAATTTGGGTAGATGCTTTCTTTAAAATATTTGAGTGAGTGCCATGACATTTTTCTCTGCTCTTCCACAGTATATCATATGACAGTGACAGTTCAATTGGGTATCTCACCAACTGATATTAGATGTCAGCTTTTCCATTCTGTTTGCTTTCCTTTCAATGTAGTGCACTGTGATTTGTTTATTTTCCTTTAGAATGTGGTTCCCAGAACAGATGCAAGACTCTAGGATTAGGGACTATACAGTTACTACCTAACTACTGTATCCTAACCTCTCAATAAAGTTTGGTAACGGCATCTGCATTTTGTATAATATTGAATTTGTATTATCAAAAATCCACCTCTTTATCCTAATTTTCTATTATCCTAGTGAGTGCATAATTTTACTGACAAGGCATTTTTGGATATGAATTCACTTTTATTCTAGAATATCTTTCTGCTCATTCATCACCCTCATCTTGTTCTTTTTACTAATTATGATATTTTATGGCATATAAGAATTTACTAGGGTCCCTGTTATATATTATCAATGCAATCTTTGAGTTGTTCTCATTATGTCTTCACTCAAATGAATGGATAAGATTACTTAAATCCAAGTGTCAAAAGCTGAATCTTGTATCTGAGAACTAGGCTCCACTATTTTATTAAACTTTTTTTTTATTGTCAAAGTGTGGTACAGAGGGATTAAAGATTCATATGTAAGGCAGTAAGTACATTACTTGTTCAACTTGTTACCTCCTCCCTCATTCTCCCCTCCCCCAAGAGTTGTGCAGTTTGTTTACACCAAATGGTTTTGTAAGTATTGCTTTTGGAATGGTTTGTCTTTTTGTCCTTTATCTCTCAATTTTGATATTCCTTTTCTCTTCCCCAGTTTTAATACCCATATAAACAGTATGCAGGGTATTTGAATGAGATTTAGTGGTAGTGGGGATACAACCACAGGAATGGAATACAAAAGAAACAAAGCTAAACAAAAGAATCAAACAAACAGACAAGAAAAAAGGTATCCTTTCACATGGCATGTTGAAAATACAACAGTGATATAATTGTTTCTGTAACGTGGAGTTCATTTCACTTGGCATCATCATATGTGATCATATGGGTATAGCTATTGGGGTATTTTGATCTTCTATAATGACTAGCCTAATCATGTACTAGCTATTCCCTATGAGGGACACAATAGGGTTTATGTTTCTTTGGATCTGGGTCACTTCACTTAATATTATTTTTTTTCAAGTCCTTCCATTTCCTTATGAATGGGGAAGTGTCATTACTTCTTTTTTTTTTTTTTTGGCCAGTCCTGGGCGTTGGACTCAGGGCCTGAGCACTGTCCCTGGCTTCTTCCCGCTCAAGGCTAGCACTCTGCCACTTGAGCCACAGCGCCGCTTCTGGCCGTTTTCTGTATATGTGGTGCTGGGGAATCGAACATAGGGCCTCGTGTATCCGAGGCAGACACTCTTGCCACTAGGCTATATCCCCATCCCTCATTACTTCTCATGGAGGCATAGAATTCCATTGTGTATATGTACCACTTTTTCCTGATCCACTCATCGACTGAAGGGCATCTAGGTTGGTTCCATATTTTAGCAATGACAAGTTGTGCTACGATGAACATAGTTGTACTGGTGGCTTTAGTGTGGCCTTGCTTGTAGTCTTTTGGGTAGATGCCCAAAAGTGGGGCTTTGAGTTGTAGGGGAGCTCTATGTTTAGTCTTCTTAGGAACCTCCACACTGCTTTCCAAGTTTGCATTCCCACCAACAATGTGGTAGGGTTCCCTTTTGGCCACATCCCCTCCAGCATCTGTTATTATTAGATTTCTTGATAATGGACATTCTTACTGGGGTGATGTGAAATCTCAATGTTGTTTTGATTTGCATTTCTTTTATGGCCAGTGATGTAGAGCACTTTTTCATGTGAATCTTGGTCATTCTCATTTCCTCTTCAGAGAAGTTTCCTTTTAGGTCTTTAGCCCATTTGTTGAGAGGGCTGTTGGTTCTTTGATTATTTGTTTTGGAGGAATTTAACTTTTTGAGTTTTGTGTATATTTTAGATATCAGGGCTTTGTCCATTGTATGGCTGGTAAAGATCTTTTCCCAATCTGTGGGCTATCTGTTTATCTTGGAAGCTGTGTCCTTTGCCCTGCAGAAGCTCTTCAGTTTGATGGAGTCCCACTTGTCCAATCTTTCTTTGATTTGTTGTGTTTGTAAACCTTTGTTGAGGAAGTTTCTTCCAATGCCAAAGAGTTCTAGAGTTTCTCCTGTTCCTTCTTGTAGTGTTTTCAGGGTATCTGATTTTACATTTTGGTCTTTGATCCATTTGGAATTGATTTTGGTGCAGGGTGATAAATAGGGGTCTAGTTTTAGTTTGTTACAGGTGTTGACCCAGTTTTGCCAGCACCATTTGTTGAAGAGGCTGTCTTTGTTCCAACCTATATATTTAGCTCCTTTGTCAAAGATTAGGTAGCCATAGGTCTGCGGGTTCATTTCTGGGATTTCAGTTGTGTTCCATTCGTCCTTGGGTCTGTTCTTGTGCCAATACCAACCTGCTTTTAATACTATAGCTTTGTAATATAACTTAAAGTTTGGTATTGATATTCTTCATGCACTGTTCTTTATATTTAGGATTGATTTTGTTATTCATGTTTTTTTATTGTTCCATATGAATTTCTGAATGGCTTTGTGTATTTCCTTGAAGAATGGTGTTGTGATATTAATGAGTATTGCATTGAATTGGTAGATAGCTTTTGGTATTATTGCCATTTTCATAACGTTAATCCTCCCAGTCCAGGAGCATGGGAGGTTTTTCCATTTCTTAAGTTCTTCCTTAATTTCATTTTTCAGGTTTTTAAAGTTCTCATCATAGAGTTCTTTCACTTCTTTGGTTGAGGTTATTCTTAGGTATTTCATGTTTTTTGACCCTACTGCAAAAGGTGTTGCTTTTCTGATTTCAGCATCACTCTTCTGGTTGTTGGAATATATAAAAGCCATTGATTTTTGAGGATTTATTTTATATCCTGCTACTTCGCTAAAGTTTCAGCTCTAGCAGCTTGGGAGTGGACTCTGTGGGCTTCTTTAGGTATAGGATCATGTCGTCTGCAAATAGAGAAAGTTTAACTTCATCTTTTACTATTTGGATCCCTTTTATGTTTTCTTCTTGCCTAATTGCTCTGGCTAGGAATTCTAGTACTATGTTGAAGAGGAGAGGAGAGAGTGGACATCCATGTCTTGCTCCTGATTTTAAAGGGAATGGCTTTAGCTTTTCACTGTTTAGTATTATGCTCACTCTTTGTTTGTCATAGACAGCCTTTATTATGTTCAGGAAAGTTCCCTGTAATCCAGTTTTTCCAGGGCTGGATTTTATCAAATGCCTTTTCTGCATCTAGGGATATAACCATGAGATTCTTTGTCTTGCTACTTGATGTGGTGGATTACATTAATTGACTTGTGTATATTGGTCACAGTGTATGTTGTTTTTGATGACTTGTTGAAGTCGACTGGCCAGAATTTTGTTGAGAAGCTTAGCATCAATCTTCATCAAGGAAATGGGTCTATAGTTCTCTTTCCTTGATGGGTCCCTGTCTGGTTTTGGGATTAGCATTACACTAGCATTGTAGAATGTGTTTGGTAGTGTAGGCTCCACTTTATTATCCAGATTTCTGGTTTAAAGAAAGCAAAAACAAATAGAATATTCAGCCTAACTGAAAGAGCTAAGACTCATACATCACTTCAAAATCCTACATAAGCACATAATTTTTTTACATTGGGGTTTATAACTCACATTTTTGATGTCACAAAGATTTTTGTTGTTCATCTACTTTCAAGCACATTTCTCTCCAAATTTTTATATATATATATATAAATATATATGCATATATATACATATATATGTTATTTATTTTGGCAAAAGAACTTTCACCAGAGTGCTAATTTTGGAATGAAGCATTTAAGAGCTTATACATAGTCCATCAGGATAACCTTTCCCAGAGTCTAGAAGTCATGAAAGCATGTGATGATCAGATGTTCAGAATTAAATGCTATCTAGCATAACTTGCCACTATATACATCACAACTTTCCGAGTTATTTATGTGGAGTTCTCTATATGAATGACCCATGTATTTTGGGTTTCTAAGGGGTGAGAAAGTTTTAAATTTATTTTCCTCCACTTAAGTTCCCATTGATGAAATAATCGATAATAGGGCAAAGAATCACAAAAAAAGTATTATATTCCCCAAGCATGGGGATACTGAATTCCAAGAAAGACAAGAGCTATATAGAGCTTAATGTGATAGGGGCTAAGGCTTCTGAATGAAGAGAAATGGCCCTGACCCTCTGTTCAGAATGCTGTGGAGTCAAGGTCCATAGGAAACCAAGGAGGTCTTGTTATGCAGATAAATTTGTCACAGATGATAGTTCTGTGTTATCACCATCTAAGATAGGTGACAGACTTCAAAGATCTCTCATAAGTAGAAAGTGGAGAAAGGTTGTCTAATATATATATATATATATATATATATATATATATATATATATATCTTACCCATGTAGATATACACTTTCTTTTGCAAAAGGACAACTTTTTAGAACCAACTTGTCTACAGATATATACAGTTTTGATGAATAATCAACTTCAAATATGCAAAAAGATTCATTTAGTTTGGAATGATTTACTCTCCTAGAGCTGATAAAATTGTAGTATGCTTTAGTACAATGTTTAACTGCCAAAGAGACTGGCAACAGAGAATTGCTATGTTGTAAAAACTTAATTTTAAACTACCTACAACTGAGTTATTGATTGAGAGGTGTTTAGGAAGCTACTATCAGAAGCTCTTAACAGTACCCTTGCAGATTGTAAGGATATAATTAGTACAACTGTTACAGGAAAGAAGGCTCTCAAAAACTGAAAACAGAACTACTATATGATCCAACAATCCCACCACTAGGGTTTCCAACAAAAACCTAAAAAATTCCCTCTAGGTTCATTTACTTTCATTGACTTAGAAATCGTTAACTTTGGAAGACACACAGCTGGAAAATACTTCATTAGTTTCTTACTATCTTTACTGTTGTTAGAAGCTCCATTAAATGAATTATGATGACTTACAGACCTGTAAGCACCTTTTGCACGTGTTCCTCCTGCGGACCATTGTTGCCATTGGGGCCATTACCACCCCCTGGAGTCAACCCCCGTGGTCTCAAGCCCAATGCACTTTGGCAGGTGGATGTTACACATGTTTCAAGTTTTGGTAGACTAAAATACGTTCATTTTTGTGTTGACAGCTTTTCCTCACTTGCTTTTGTGGTGGCCCAACCTAAGGAAAATGCACGCATGGCCATTGCCTCATTAAAACAGGCAATGCTAGTTACGGGAGTTCCATTCTCCCTCAAGACAGATAATGGTCCCGTCTACTTGAGCTCTCTTTTTTCCACCTTTTGTCTGGAATGGAACATTAAACACACAACTGGTATCCCCTTTAACCCCCAAGAACAGGGCATTGTTGAACGTACACATGCTACCCTTAAAAGTGAAACTGTAACCTCTCTGTACATCAGTTTGATAATAAAAATTTGAGAGAAAAAAAGTCAATTAAAGAGGGGACCACCATGGGCGGCCCCAGGATCGCCTAGTGGAACATTACATTAAATTTTTTAACTTTTGATGACCAGGTCCTTTCCCCCACCTACAAACATTGGGGCACGATGTTGCCATGTCCCATACCCCTGCCTCTTGTCTGCTGGAAGGATTTGGTCTCTGGCACCTGGCAGGACCCTGCACCTTTGTTAACCATGGGACGAGGTTTTGCTTGTATATTTCCAGAAGGAGCTGACAAACTCGTGTGGGTTCCTGCCAGATATGTCCGACCAGCCACTCCAGGAAGGGACGAGCCTGCTAATGGAGCCAATGAGGAAAAAAATGCAAAAAAATGACCCTGGAGCAAGTACAAGGAGCTGGAACTTGTCTTGTTTTGCACCATCAGAAGGCTTCTTTACCCTTATGTAAAACCTCCATTATGGCCCCAAATAATACCCACTATACCCTATACCCTGACACATTGGTGGGCCTGCTCTTTTGGCCTCACTCCCTGCATGTTTGGGACGGTGCTTAATTCGAGCCCAGGATTTTGCCTACTTGTGCAATTGTTTCCCTGTGTTACCTATGTTACAGAAGAACAGATGGAGGCATCCTTTTCTAATTGCCTTTGATCAAGGAGAGCCATAGGTGCTGCGGGAGCACTTGTCCCCCCACTGGTGGGCCTTGGACTTGCAGGACTCATAGGGGTCAGCACAACTGCCTATCTATTATAGGACAAGCATTATAAACATCTGAAGGAGGCTATCAACGTGGATCTCAAAGACATAGAAGCCTCCATCTCCCGCCTGGATAAAGCATTGGACTCCCTTGCTGAGGTGGCCCTACAAAATTGTAGGGGCCTGGACCTCTTGCTTTTACACCAGGGAGGACTTTGTGCAGTGTTAGGCGAACAATGTTGCTTTTATTCTAACCATTCTGGGGTCATCAAAGATTCCATGGCTCAATTGTGGAAGCGCATTTGTGAAAGGGAATTACAAGACCAACAACCCCCTACCTAGTACAAGTTTTGGTTTGATTGGTCCCCCTGGCTTACCACCCTATTTCTGCATTAATGGGACTTTATTGATTTTTTTTGGCTTTAATGATAGGATCTTGTGGTATAAATAGATTTATAAGGTTTATTAAGACTCACCTAATAACAATACAGCTAATGTATATTTGTGCCCAATATCAACCTCTTGATGAGATAAGACCAGGTCGTGAGTAACTAAAAAAGCGAAAAGAGGGACATGTGGGGAACACTCCAGGGGAGCTAGTGGCTATCGGTATAAAGCCACGTAAGCTCGTAAGCTTGGAACTCTGCTGCAAACATCAGAGTTGCTACATGCTCTTGGGCATGAGTTGGCTCTGCCCCAAGCCTGCACCTCCTGGAAAGTCCCTATTCAAGAGTCCCTAAGTAAAGGTGTCTGTTACCTATTGGCTGTTGATTACATCATATACTGGGTGATTCGCTTATATGGGTTTTGAAACTGCGCAATAAACTAGATCTGCACCTGGAGTCTGGTCTCCAGAGTCTATCTCAGCCGGGTCCCCTCCTCTTCCGTGACTCCGTCTCCACTTACTCCCTAAGCCGCTGGCCGGCAGTGACTGCAGCAACTGCAGCAGATGATAACCATTATCTGTGTTAATATCAGGAACTGGAAAGCCAGTTTTGTTAAAACTACTGAATGAATTTTCACTTAGTACAATAAGATAACTAGAACAACATGAGAAAGCTTGACAACTCTCTTCATACTGTCGGTTGCCTTTGTGCCTTATCTTTTGGTCTAAATACATATATCATTTTATCCAAACTGCCTGTCTTACCCTTGAAGGTATACTGCTGCTATTATATCCCAGATATATATTGTTCAAGGAACAATATACAGTGGTGTACAAGCCAAAATCCCTACAAGTTTATATTCTAGAGGCAGAGAAAATAATAAAAAGTGATATGATTATACATTGTACTGAGTCTTAGGAAGGAGAGAGGTACCTAGTGCTGTAAGAGAGACTAATAGAAAGGACTTAATCTAAATTGAATGCCAGTGGGGAGCAATAGGATAGGGCCTCTTTTAGAAAGTGGCTGTGCTGAGACCTGAAGGATGCCAATGACCTAGCAAAACAAAGAATGTTAAGAAAAGATATTTCAGTCTGGAAAAGTCAGCACATTTTACTACTAACAAACTAAAAGCACCAGAGAGTTTTGTCTATTTGGGGTTTGTTTAATAGAGGTGAATTGACACAATTGCCATAACAACACTGAGATTTATTCTCATAGACCTTGAGCCAGTAAAAATGGATGAAATTACATCCAGAGCATCACAAAACGTATATAAATAATTGGTATTTGAATGTACAATGCCACTCTTAACCACTGTTACAAAAGAAACTAATTTTAGAGTTTTCCTATTTTTTTCTTATTTGTTTTATTATATTGTATTCTCTCTCTTTCTCTCTCTCACACACACAGATACACACACACACACACACACACACACACACACAGAGAATATATTGTATGGAGAAGGAACCCATTCTTTGTTTTACATGTACTAGGTAAGTGTTTTACCACTGAACTATATGCCAATATATAATTTACAAGATACTTAGGTTTTACCCTTTCCTAATAGTTTAGACTTAATTTTGATTTAATATTCTCACTTTTGCATTTTGAGATTACCATAATTTAAAAAGTGCTTCAGATCTTTCATGCTTTAATACTTTAGTGTTCTATATTATTGGGAAAAGCCTGTGTTTTCTACCTTTACTTTCAGTACTTAATTTTTGACACTAGATGTGGTAGTTTCCCTCATCTCTACCATCTGGGACATCAATTCTTTGATAACCTTATAATTTAATTAATTTCTAACACTATCTACCTAGAGTCAGACTCAAATCCCACAGGTAAGGAGTCTTAAGATTGCCTCCTACTTCAAACGGCCAGCACAAGTTCAGAGTTCTGCTACTGGACTTGTTATCAAGTGAGGGTTTCCAAGACACCTTCCTCAAGTTTGGTCATTTATTAGACTGGTTCATAGAATTCAAGAAAATCCTTTACTTAGTCATCTACTATAATAAAATACAACTCAGGAATAGCCAGATGGATAAGATGATTCGTGAGGTAAATAGTATTAAGTTTTTATACTCATTTAGTTGTACCATTTGAACTGCATAGTGTTAAAGAACTTTTGCTTAAAAAAAAGGCACTAGTTAAAATGTTAACTTAAAAGCAGGATAAAAACCCAACATTGATGTTTTCATTTTGCATGTCTCATTTGCTCTAACTCTATCCCCTGCAGTCACACTGAATCGAGAAAATGAAAGGATTATTCAGTATCATCTTTATGACAAGGGACTGAAATTACCCCCAAGGAATAGTAGAACCTTGAACATAGATCACCATTTAAATTAGGAAAATGATTTATGATGATGTGACTGCATCCAGGAAAAGGAATAATCATGACATGGAGACCAGATTGCTTCCACCAAGTGGTGATAGTGATAATAATTTTTCTAGAACCCTTTGTAGAGACAACTGCCCTCTTTGCACAGGACTGCTTAATTATGCATTACTCTCACCCACAAATCCCCTCATTTTACCGAGTGTAAGTACTCCTAGTGTTAGAACACTTGGCATGTCTCTTTTTCATGTGCTTGTACCCATTCCTGAGTGTGTACTGCCCTTTCTCATAAACCCTGCCTTGCCTACAAGGCACATTTGTTCTATTTTACTTGCTGAATAAATATCTATTTGTTTCTTACAATGCATCTCTTCCAGACAATTCTTATTCTATGTTCTGAGAAATGTAAAAATGACTGAGTTGGAAACCTATCTTTGGTTCTCTAGATAATATCTTCAGAATCCTCACCCAACACCAGTGGCACATCTTCCTATTATTGCTACATGTTAAGAAAATCTGGAAATTCTCTTACACTGATCTTTAAGAGTTTTATGCAATCTTCATTACATAGTGATAATTCATTATATTACTGATGACTCATTACAGACCCAATCTTAAAATCTCTCTGCCAAAAGGTTGTCAAATGGGACAAAAGTCTCAACAGTTTAATTGTGTTACACTGGAAAACAGATCCGTTCCTGGAGCTATGTAGGAACTTTCCTCAGTTACTTATTTGTATTCAAAAATATTCTTATCACTTTAGAATTTCCAAAGGTTTTCTGACCAGAAAATGGGGAAAAAACTAAATTTATATTTCCTGGTAGAAATCATATAGCATTTTAAAAATTGAATTTTATTCATTTGTATAGTTTAGACTTTGGAATGTTTTGAAGCTGATTTTATTTGCAAACTGATGTTTTCCTGATCAAATCCCTAATGATGTATTTTGAACCATATAATAACAATGTATAACTCTAGGCACTTTAGAACAAAACACTTAGAATATTTTTAACCTAAATATTATCATTGGCTTCCATTTAGTATAGAGACAATTAAAAGTAAAAAAGTCAAAACAATCACTATTATCAATTGAAACACAAACCAGTTATGATAGAAAATAGCTCTATCATTCTGATGATGTAAGTATATTTGTTTTTTTCATTCTTTCATATTCATCCTATGTGTGTCCTTTTAGCTTATAAGACAGGACACATATAACTGATGTATTTCAATAATATTTTTATTATATGTCTTTTGATTAAGAAATTTAATTCATTTCTACTGAAAGCAATACTGATATAAAATAAATAACTATTGGTATTTCAAAATTTGCATTCTGTGAATTTTTTTTACAAGCTTTTCTGTTTATTATGATTGACATTTTGCAAGATCCCCAGTGGATGCTTGTAACTATGTGTAGCTCCAAATTCACTAGTTATATGCTCTTTCCTTATACCTATGACAAAGTTTAATTTATAAATTATACAAAATAACTGTTATAAAATAATAAAATAAAAATACAACAATATATTGTATATTATTACATTAAAAAGTTGCATAAACATGGTTTTTCTCTTGCTCAAAATTTAGAATTTGAGCGGGAGAGGAGAAACTGCCCCTCCTGTTTTATTTCCAATAAGCCTCTAGCCTTAATGGGCCTGCCTGATTAGCTACAACCTCTCATGGATATGCATCTGGACATCTGCCACCACTGAAGTTCACTTCTGATCTCTTCCATTAGGACCCACTTGAACAAGTGTGGAAAACACTCTGGTAGTGAGTTGGTTTATAACAGTGTTCAACAGTGTTTTCCACTCATACACAGGGTGTATGAAGCAGCATTCTGGGTGTGGGATTTGTTAAAGAAAAATTCAGCAGCCCTTTGCTGTGGCTGGGTGGAACATGGGAGCTCATCTTTTCTAATATGTGACTCATTCACCTACCATGGAGGGCTTTGTTAGCCTCTCGACACTCTCAGGAAATGACTGCTGAAATGATTCATACTGCGTTCCAGGTCTGTACTATCTTTTTTGTAAGCTACACTTGCAGTTTTCTTTATATTAACAGTGCCACCCGTGTGTCAGATGTGCAGACCCTGCCAGGAGGTTTTTAAAAAGAAGAAAAAACTAAAGAAAATGAACAAAGAAAAAAACAGAGGATCCAGGTCTTCCATCTTGTCAAAAAGGATTTCGGGCAAGGAGATTTTTGTTTGTTTATTCCCCCTTTTAGATATTTAAAATTCAATACTTTGTTTATTTTCAGTAGACTGTTCTTTTCCAGGTGTCTTCACTTAAGATTGCTTTTTTCTGTGTAAGCTTTGTATCTCCTGTTGGTCTTTGAAGACACTTGAATGGTGACTCGCAGCAATCTGAAGTTCTTTTTCCCTATTTCAACACTAGCTATTCATAAGTGGTTTAGTATTGTACTATGTTGGATAGAAAATATGGTGCCTCTGAAATATACATATCCAATGTGTGTGTTCAATGTGCATAATGTGGAATAATAAAGAGTGTTGGAGTAGACATACTAGGACCAAAGAATTATAGCATGCTTAGCTGACAGCACTTGCTTCCTTACTAATATAAGACAGAACAAATACATAATTATCTTGCTTTAGATTTCTCAAAGTATTATTGCAACAGGAATTTTACAGTCTTATAGAACTGGATAAAATTACTTTGAAATGTAAGCTTTACTCGTAAGGAGCAAAAATCCCAGCATCTAGTCCCTTCTGACTTTATATCTACATTAATAGCATTGATACTATCAACGCTCCAAAAATCAAGTGTAAAGTCCCACTTCATCCTCCTCCTAAATGTAATGACTCCTTTTTGGTGGAGCAATGACTCAAAACAATTTAAGTCACTACATTAAAATGCAATATTAGTTAAATAATTCCAAACATTTTCTTTGATCATACAAGAAACCTGAAGTACAACATCTTCACTCTCCCTCAAATAAACTTCCAACTTCTACATTGTAACTGGCCACTTAGGAGAGTAATTGAATTATAATGAAAACAAAGTGAATGTCAAACCTTTTGAGGCATAATCTTACTGTACAGCCAAAGCTAGTCTCATACTTACAATCATGTTGCCTTAGCCTTCTGAGCACGGCAATCAAATGTGTATTATATTCCAGTGCACTCAGCTTAAATATCAAATCCTGGGCTGGGGATATAGCCTAGTGGCAAGAGTGCCTGCCTTGGATACACAAGGCCCTAGGTTCGATTCCCCAGCACCACATATACAGAAAACGGCCAGAAGTGGCGCTGTGGCTCAAGTGGCAGAGTGCTAGCCTTGAGCGGGAAGAAGTCAGGGACAGTGCTCAGGCCCTGAGTCCAAGGCCCAGGACTGGCCAAAACAAAACAAAACAAAACAAAACAAATATATCAAATACTGAATTTTTGTAAATGAATTAAAATTCCATTGATATATCTTTCCTAGAATAGAGAAAATAATTTAAGTTCACATTTACTTGATACCATATTTTATATCTTCAAAATAATTCTTAATATAATTGAAATATTTTCCCAATTGTTTGTATTCTTACATGTTAGTCAATAAGCATTAATTCTTTTGAAATAAACTGTTGCATAACGTTCATTTTATTACATATCCAGTGTGGCTTTCTACCCTTTATATACTTATTTATAGGAAATTTACTTGGCTAAGTCAAATAATTATAGAGATTATTATATTAATTAAATGCTACAAATGTTAATATGCATAATTGCTTTAGTTGTTGACATTTTCTTATTTATATTGGAATGTCTACAGAATAGTACTACATAAAATTTAAAAGACACTTTTTGTGGTACTGAGGATAGACACAGAAGGGACATGCTTTTTGATATATAAGAAATCTTTACCTCAATGATATTCTCAAGAGACTCTGCTGTAAATATTTTTTGTGTCTTGTACAATACATTTGCTAAGATATATTAATGAAAGAAATAATTTTTGTGATTTATGGGAAATGAATTCTGAGCTTCAGTTGCCACATCTGTGAACTAGCACTAGCTATAGTGTTGTTTTAAGACTTTAATGAGTTGATTAACGTAATTATTAAACTTTTCCCTAAGATTCCAGTATATGCATGAACTAGGATTCAAGGAAATTTAGTAGTTTGGCACCATAGTACTACAATCTCAGTATTCAGTAGTCTGAGGCAGAAGGATTTTGAGTTAAAGGCCACCCTAGGCAATACAGTAGCAATACCTTATCTTAAAAGTTTTCCTCTTTTCTTTGATTAGGTTGCAGTTAGATAGGAGTTTCAACATAGTTCCATATGCTGAATGGTTTAGGAATAACAGGAATACATTTTTCATGGCTTTAATACCAGAGATCTTAGATCAGCATGCTGGCACACTTGGTTATAATGAAGGTTCTCTTCCAGGTTCTTGACTATTGTCAACTTTTGTGCTTTTACATGACAGGAAAAAGGCAAGAGACTTCTCTGGGTGTCTCTTGTTTATTCTATGTTATTGCTAGTGTAAAGGTGAGGGAGGTATCAAGAGGTTACAGTTACATGAGCCAGGTAATTAGTACATTTAGTTTTGAACAGTGTCATCTCTTCCCTTGTTTTCTTACAGTCTATTCCTTCAAGTTGTACAGCTCATTTTTCTACGTAGTGTCTAGTGAGCATCAGTGTTGTATTTGTTCACAATTTGTCCCACCATTTCTGTGCTCCCCTTATTTTCCCCCCAAACAGATAAACTTACATACAAGAGAGAAGGTATAGAAACAAAACACAGCCATAAAGAGGCACAAAACCAGGGGGAAAATAGCATAAAATCATTTGTTTCCATTTCTTGGAGGCCATTTCAATAAACATCACTTTATATGATCATATCCCAATTGCTCTTGAACCTTTGTGATCCTATCCTCAGAATATCCCCCTTTGGTCCTACTGTGTGAATCTCTATAGTCCTGTATAATTTATTGTGACTAAGTACATTTTTTGTCTTTTATTATCCAGTGTCTTTGCTTACAGATTTATAGGCATGTTCTTACAACAAATGTGGTAAGCCATGCAACCTGTTTCTTTGCATATGGCTTAATTTGTTTAATATATTTTTTCCAAGTCTTTCCATTTCCTTATGAATGATACAGTATCATTCTTTCTGATGGAAGTATAGAGGTCCAGTGTGTGTGTGTGTGTGTGTGTGTGTGTGTGTGTGTGTGTGTGTGTGTGTGTATGTATGTGTATCTCACATTTTTGATCCATTCATCTTTAGAGGAGTATCTGAGTTGATTCCATATCTTGGTAAACAATGCATCAACGAGGATGGTTCGGTTGATTGCTTTAGTGAGGGCTGTTTTTTGGTCTATTGGAAAATGCCCAGTTGTGGAATTGTTGGGTCATAGGAAATCCTTGTGTTTAGTCTTTTGAGGAACCCTCATACTGTTTGCAGGAGTAGTTGAACAAGTTTACATTCAAGAGACAGTGTAGTAATAGTACAGTAGTAGTGTTCTTTTTTACTACATCCCTGCCAGCATCGGTTATGTTTAATGTTCTTCATAATGGACATTCTAACTGGGGTGAGGTGGAATCTCAGTTTTGTTTTGGTTTGCATTTCTTTCATAGCCAGAGATGTTGAACATTTCTTCATGTGTCCATTGGCCATTCCTACTTCTTCTGAGAAGTCTTTAAGTCTTTATACAATTTATTTATTGAGTTGTTTCTTTGAGGGTTTATTTTTGGGGGAAGATAATTTTTGAGCTTTAAATATATTTTAGATGTGAGGTTGTTATCTGATGAACAGCTAATAAATTTTCTCCCATTTTGAGGGCTTTCTGTTTATCTTGTTAGCTGTGTCCTTTGGCATACAGAAACACATCAATTTGATGCAATCCCATTTATCCAGACTTTCTTTGATTTGTTTTGACTCTGGATTTTTTTACTTATCAAGTTTTGACCTGTGCCTAAGATCCCTAGTGTTGTTCATAGTCTTTCATGTAATATTTTTATGGCATCTGGCCTTACATTGATTAATCCCACTTAGGAAGGTACCACTTCCATGTTCTTTCATTTCCTAATATCATCTCTGGGGTTAGGATTTCAACAAAAAATTTTAGTAAAGCAAATATTTAGTCCAAAAAAGTTAGGGATAATTTTCTGTATATGTCTTCTCTGTATGATAGGGACTCAGATTTTTCTTTCATAATGATCCCCATATAGATATTCTTGAGAACTCCTAGAACTTCCCCACTGCACAATTACAAACTTGTTTTACTCTTTATCAAATTCTTCTACTAACATTCTTCTGAACTATAGATGATAGCACTTTTCCTTGAAGATTTAAACAGTAATTATACAACTGTAGAAGCATAGGTTTTTCTACTGGCATATCTTGTTTAAATCCTTCCATCTTCCCGCAGGTAGGTCTAAAAACAGCAGACCTCTTGCCTAAGCAAATATCTAGCCAATGACCAAAAAGCGTTACTATTGTTTTTTTAATTAATTATTTTTTTTGTCAATGTGATGTACAGAGGGGTTACAGTTTCAGTTACACCAAAACTTATCAACAGTTTTACTTGGAACACAACATAATTAGGTTCCAGGAAGAAACTTTCCTTCCATACTACCACAAGGAGGCAATGGCATCACTTTGTGGAGCTCTCTGGACCTTCTATGAATTTTTCCATAGTGTACTTCACTGGTTGGTTGACATATGGGTTGACTATGAACATCACTCAGGAAACGCTGTAATAGGACCATTTGACATAAGATGGGTCAGCTTATGGAAGTTCCTCTTAGAATAAACCACTTGTGTCTTGATGTCATTGTTTTGTTTTATTATTTCTCATCTGTGGAATTTAGTAGAGAAACTGAGAATAAGAAGAAACACACTATTCAGCATTCTACAACAGCATATTTCACACTTCCATATTTTTAAATTTTGAGATTTTTAAGCAAGTCTCTAAGTTCGCCTAGCCTCAATTTTCTTATCATTAAATTGGAAAGCTACCTTTCTGGTTTTTTGTTTATTTTATTGTCAAAGTGATGTACAGATGGGTTACAGTTTCATATGTTAGGCCATGGATTCATTTCTTGTATTGTTTGTTACCTCCTCCCTCATTCCCCCCTACCTCCTCCCCTTTTCCTCTCCCCCCATGAGTTGTTCAGTTGGTTTACACCAAATGATTTTGCAAGTATTTCTTTTGGAGTCGTTTGTCTTTTTATCCTTTGTCTCTCGATTTTGATATTCCCTTTCACTTCCCTAGTTCTAATACCAGTATATACAGTATCCAGTGTATTCAGATGAGATACAGTGATAGCAAGAGACCACAGGAAGGGATACAAGAGGATCATCAACAAAAGAAGCTACAGTTTCACATGGCATGTTGAAAGTAATTACAACAGTGATATAACAGTCATTTCCATAACATGGAGTTCATTTCACTCAGCATCAACTTATGCATTCATAAGGGCATAGCTATTAGGCCCTTGTGATCCTCCATGGTGACTAGCCTAAACCTTTGCTAATTATTCCCTATGAGGGAAACCATAGAATCCATGTTTCTTTGGGTCTGGCTTACTTCACTTAGTATAATTTTTTTCCAAGTTCTTCCATTTCCTTACAAATGGGGCAATGTCATTCTTTCTGATAGAGGCATAAAATTCCACTGTGTATATCTACCACATTTTCCAGATCCATTTGTCTACTGAGGGGCATCTGCGTTGATTCCATGTTTAAGCTATGACAAATTGTGCTCTGATGAACATTGTTGGGCTGGTGGCTTTAGTGTGTTCTTGTTTGTGGTCTTTTGGGTAGATGCCCAAAAGTCGGGCTGCTGGGTCATTGGGGACCTGTATGTTTAGCCTTCTGAGGAATCTCCATACTGCATTCCAGAGGAGCTGCAAAAGTTTGCATTCCCACCAACAATGAAGTAGGGTTCCCTTTTGGCCACATCCCCTCCAGCATTTGTTACTGTTAGTTTTCCTGATAATGGACATTCTTACTGGGGTGAGGTGGAATCTCAATGTTGTTTTGATTTGCATTACTTTTTATGGCCAGTGATATAGAGCACTTTTTCATATGTCTCATGGCCATTTTTGTTTCCTCATCAGAGAAGTCTCTTTTTAAGTTTTTAGCCCACTTGTTGAGGGGGATGTTGGTTCTTTGTGGTTTTGTTTTGGAGGAATTTAATTTTTTTAGTTCTGCATATATTTTTGATATGGGGCCTTTGTCCATTGTATGGCTGGTAAAGATCTTTTTCCAGTCTGTGGGTTTTCTGTTTATCTTGCGAGCTATGTCCTTTGCTCTGCAGAAGCTCTGTAGTTTGATGCAGTCCCATTTGTCAAACCTTTCTTTGATTTAGCATTTCTGGGCCTTTATTAAGGAGATTCTATTCTGTGCCAAGGAGCCCAAGTGTTTCTCCTATTGCTTCTTGTAGTGGTTTCAGGTTATCCATTTTTATGTCGAGGTCTTTGATCCATTTGGAATTGATTTTGGTGCAGGGTGATACATAAGGATATACTTTTAGTTTATTGCATGTGTTGACCCGGTTTTGCCATCACCATTTGTTACAGAGGCTATCTTTCTTCCATCCTATTTTTTTAGCTCCTTTATCAAAGATTAAATAGGCATAGTTCTGCGGGTTCATTTCTGGGTCTTTAGTTCTGTTCCATTGGTCTTCAGTCCTGTTTCTGTGCTAATACCAAGCTGTTTTTACTACTATAGCTTTAAAATACAGCTTGAAGTTGGGTATTGTAATTCCTCCAGCACTGTTCTTTCTGCTTAGGATTTTTTTTTTTTTTTTTTTGCTATTTTGGGCCTTTTATTGTTCCATATGAATTTCTGGATTGCTTCCTCTATTTCATTTTAAAAAGAGTATTGGGAACTTAATGGGTATTGTATTGAATTTTTAGATAGCCTTTGGCAATATTGCCATTTTGACTATATTAATCCTCCCCATCCAGGAGCATGGGAGGTCTTTCCATTTCCTTAGTTTTGTCTTAATTTCATTTTTCATGTTTTTAAGTTTCTCATCGTACAGATCAATTTTTGCTAGAAAATGGTCCATTTCTTCCAGGTTCTTGAATTTGTTGGCGTACAGTTTTGCAAAGTACTCCTTTATTGGGTTCTGAATTTTGGTTGTTTCTGTGGTGATGTTATCTGTTTCCTCTCTGATCTTTTTTATTTGGGTGTGCTGCCTTTGTTTTTCGTCAGATTTGCTAGTAGTCTTTCTATCTTGTTAATTTTTTCAAGGAAACAACTCTTCGTTTTGTTGATTCTATCGATTTTTTTGACTCAAAGTCATTTAATTCTGATTTGATATTCATTATTTGACTATGTCTATTGGCTTGGGGTTTGGCTTGTGTTCTCTTTTGAGAAGGTTAACATGCTTCCTTAAGTTGTTAAGTTGCTGTTTCTCCAGTTTGTTGATATAAACCCTCAGAGATATAAATTTTCCTCTGAATACTGCCTTTGCTGTGTCCCAAAGGAGCTGGTACGTTGTGTGCTCATCTTGGTTTAATTTCATAAACTTTTGGATTTCTGTTCTAATTTCTTCAATGACCCACTAATGATTCAGCAATGTATTGTTTACCCTCCAGGAATTGTAAGATTTTCTGTGGTGGCTGTTTGAATTGAGCTCTAATTTTATTCCATTGTGGTCTGAGAGAATGCAGGGAATTATTTTGATACTTGTGAATTTGCACAGTTTTACTCTTTGCCCTAAGATGTGATCTATTTTGGAGAATGTTCCATGTACTGCTGCAAAGAATGTGTATTCTGGTGTTTCTGTATGGAATATTCTGTAGATGTCGACTAAGTCTAGTTTGTCCATGCAGTTGTTTAGTTTTGAGGTTTCTTTACTCAGTTTTTGGTGTGTTGTTCTGTCCAGAGGTACCAGTGGAGTGTTAAAGTCTCCAACTATCAATGTGTTTGGGTCTATGAGTGTTTTTAGAGTCAGTAGTATTTGTTTGATGAAACTGGGTACTCCTGTATTTGGGTTGTAGATATTTAGGATGGTTATATCTTCCTGTAGGAGAGATCCCTTTATTAGTATGTAGTAACCTTTGTCTCTTCTTACCATTTTTAATTTGAAGTCAATTTTATCTGGTACTATGATTGCAAATCCAGCCTGCTTATGGGGGCATTTGCTTGGTAGATTTTATTCCAGCCTTTCACTTTTATTTTATTTATTTATTTATTTATTTATTTATTTATTTATTTATTTATTTATTTATTTATTTTTGCCAGTCCTGGGCCTTGGACTCAGGGCCTGAGCACTGTCCCTGGCTTCCTTTTGCTCAAGGCTAGCACTCTAACACTTGAGCCACAGCGCCACTTCTGGCCGTTTTCTGTATATGTGGTGCTGGGGAATTGAACCCAGGGCCTCATGTATACGAGGCAGGCTCTCTTGCCACTAGGCCATATCCCCGGCCCCCAGCCTTTCACTTTTAGAAGATGTTTGCTTTTGCTGGTTAGATGTGTCTCTTGGAGGCAGCAGAAAGATGGGTCTTGATTTTTAATCCAACTGATGAGCCTATGTCATTTAATTAGAGAATTAAGTCCATTAATATTGAGAGTTAGGTTTGAGAGATGATCGTTTGTTCCTTTCATTATAGCTTTCTGGTTAAAAGCTGTGTCTTTCCAATTCTTGATCTAATATTCTGGTTTTCTATTTAGGGTTCATTTCTCTGTCTGTATTATGATCTTGATTTAGTACATCTTTGAGGATTTTCTGTAAAGCTGGTTTGGTGGAGATATCTTGTTTCAGTTTTTCCTTAGTGTAGAAGACTTTTATTTGACTTTCAGCTGTGAATGAGAGTTTAGCTGGGTACAGTACTCTTGGTTGATAGTTATTTTTATTTAGTGTTTGGCATACCTCATTCCAGGCTCTCCTGGGTTTTATGGTCTCTGGTGAGAACTCTGGGGTAATTTTGATTGGTTTTCCTTTATATGTGATTATTTTCTTCTCCCTAACAGCCTTAAGGATTCTTTCCTTGGACTCTATTGATCCTGTTTTGATCACAGTGTGTTGGTGGAATGTCCTACTCTGGTCCAGTCAGTTTGAGGTTTAACTGCTTCTTGTATCTTGATAGTCCTATCCTTGTGGATATTTGGGAAGTTCTCAACTAATATTCTGTTAAATAGGTTGCCTATGCCATTAACTTCTTTCTCTAGGTTAGCTTTAAATTGGGCTTTCTGATTGTATCCTGGAGCTCCTGGTGTGATCTTTTTTGTTGATTGGATTGGTTTTGTATTGTTTTCTATTTATTTTTCTCCATAGATTCTAGGGAATCTTCAGTTCCTGAGATTCAATCCTCTGCTTCATTTAGTCCGGAATGTAGGCTAGCTACTTGATTTTGAATCTCTCTTCCTTCTGAATGGTTGTTCTTGATGGTTTCCATGTCTTTGCTATAATTTTATCCCGGGTCTTGCATGGATTTCTTTACTTCATTAATTTGGTTCTGAGTGCTGTCTCTCAATGCTTTTAGCTGGGTAGCTATCTTTTCATTGGACTCTTGAAGTTCATTTATCTTTCTATTTGTGGACACTATGACATCCCCTATTATTTTATGGATGCATTCATGTATTGATTCAAACTTTCCATTTAACATTTTTATCAGTAGAGTTTATAGAGCATTTTGAGGGTTCTCTTCTAGGTCTTTGATTGACTGCTCTGCTTCCTGCTTGTTTTGAGTGAGAGATGAGATTCCCTGGTTTGCCATCTTTCTTGTGCTTCTTCTGCCCATTTAGATTGGAAATGGCAATCTACAAGCACCTGTGAGCACTGTTTAAGACCCAAAGCAATCCTTACCAATTCACAGTTATATACAGATACCTTCCCTCTTTCTTTTATATAAAATCCGATTTGGTGTTCCCAAAGAATACAATTTTAATATAACCACCAACCCTGAGCGCTGTATTCAGTAGTTACTTATTTACCGTTATTACTCTATGAGCAATTTTTGTTCTTATATTAAGTTTTTGTTCGACTGGTGGGATTTCTCTATGAACCCCTTTGATTCACTCAGATTCAACAGGGATACTCTCTATCTGATAACCAGGGGTCAATTGAGTCTAGAGGTCCTGGAAGTAAATTTAGGAGTGTAAGTTAGGGGTAGTCAATAGACTAGAGCAAAACGAATGAGTGGTGATGATTTTGGTTTAGTTTCAGTGAAGTGGAAAGGTGGAGAAGAGTAGAATCGGTAGAAAAAACAAGGTTAAAATGATAGACAATGTAGAGCCAACAGAAAAGAGTAAAGGTGTTAGTCAAAGGAAAGTAATTTTAAAGAAAGAAAATGTGAAAAGAGAAACAAAGAAAAAATACAGGAAAACAAACACACAAAACACAAAAAAATTACCAAAACAACAACAACAAAGAAACACTAATAAAAATGAATAAAAAGAGAAAACAAAAAACAAATGATAATTCAAAAATGAACAATAAAAATGTTTAAAAAAATGGAGTCTTCCTTGTTTTGGTGGACTTTCTCCAGTCTCTAGTTTCCTTGCAATGGTCTACAGTCTACTTTCCCGGAGCTTGGATAGTTTGATTTGCTTTCAGTTTGCAGGGGGTGGATCTGCTCTGACCCTCTTCCCCTGTTAGTTAAATCCTGGGGTTCTGTGGTTTGCATAGCTTGCACATAGGACTTGGGTGTCCTGTGTAAATGGGGGATGCTGAACAGTCTTGGGAACCATGGATCCACTGGTCTGCTGTGGGGCTTCTGCCTTTAATGCGTGGCTCTGAATAGGCTGTGGACTCATCAGGGCGGCGCTCCTCTTGCCTGGTTTACCTGCCTGAGAGTTGCTTGCCCTTGGGGGAGGTTCCTCCCTCCTGGGCAGTGCGATCTTCTCCTGGGAAAAGCTGGCTGTAGAATTCAGCTCCGGCTGCAGGTGGGAATTGGGTGTCCTCTGTGATGGGACTGTTTATCTTTCTCAGGAACTGTTTACTTTCCTGTCAGATTGTCTTGTGCCGCCAGTAGTTGTTCGCTACTTTCAGTTTGATTTTAGAAATTCCAGCTGCTGGATAGTTAGCAGCTGCAGCTTAGGTGGGTTGGGGTGGGTCAGGGCAGGGCACCTCTGGCTGAGTTTATCTGAGTCTGTGAGCCTTGGAGGAGAATGATCCTCTGGCCTGGGCGGAGCAGGTTCTCACACTTCAGTTATTCTTGCCCCCTGGCCTGATTTAGTTCCAGTCTGGTCTGACTGGATAAGGATGGCGCTTTGCTCTGGCAGTGGGGGAAGGGCTAGCTTCCAGAAGCTGCTCTGTGGGCATGAGTGAGAATGTCTTTTGTGAGATACTCATAACTTCTCTGCGATTTCGGCCCGTCCGTCTGCTACCATCAGGAGGTTTTCTTCCTGGTCGCCACTGTGTGCTTTAGCTGCGCGGACTGCGGGGCGCTGTGCCGGCGCCGGCACTGGTGTCGCAGCGGGATGCAGCCTGGGGCTCAAATCTGTGTTTTCAGATGAGCAAAGTCGATTTTTCCTTCCTGGCCAGAATCCCTGTACTGTTATAACTTACTTGGGCTGTCTTTCTAGGAGTAAAAGTTTCTCTGGAGTGGTAAAACTGGGATGTTGGAGAGAGCTGAGCTGAGGCTCTGCTGCTGCTCCACCATCTTCTCCACATATCCCTTTCTGTTTTTTTTCCCCATAAAATTAGAGAAATGCTGATGTAAAGGGTACATAGACATTAAGTGTTTAAAAAATAAATTATAGCATCAGTTGAACTAACACAAATCTATGAATTAATCATGAACTTCAACTTTTCTTTGGTGAAATATATTTCTAATTTTACCTTTATTGTTTAACTTTGTCATTCATTTGAATAAAATGAGGAGATTTATTTCCTTTAGAGTTCACTTACTTTTAAACAAAAGTCTTATTTGTATTACTTAGCATTGTCTCCTTCCTCAAATACAGACAACTTGGATTTGGAATATTCATTGTGAAAGTAGGAATGTAGATTATTTACTATGATATACATTTGGAACAAAAGTAGAATGATAGGCTATTTGATGATATGTCATAGCTACTTTGAGAGTTGTGAAAATTAAAGGAACTAATTCCAAAAAGTATTTATCAATGTGTCTGACATATACTAAAGCTATAAAACTTTCTACAAAGACTTTTTAAAAGTTTATTTTATTGTAAAGGTGATTGCACCATATTACATACTACAAACATGATGGGGCAATGACAATTGCAAACTGTATTTGAAAACTGAGTTTTAAGTCCCAGGTGCAAGTTCTTGGGATTACACATCATGTCTGACTACTTGCTAGTGTATGCCAAAAAAACAGATGACAATGTTGAAGAGTTGACCAAGGAGATTTAGTACTTGACACAAATTAAGTATTTCAATCCACCTTCAGTCAGCTTTGAAGTACACACAAAAGCTATAGAGATTTTATAATTTAAATTTTACTGAAAAGGTGATGTACAGAGGGGTTATAGTTACATAAGTCAGAAAATGACATTTCTTTTCAAACATTGTTACACATGCCATCATTTTCTCCCATGTTTTCCCTTCCTAACCCCCCTCTCTCTATTTCCAACAGTGTCTAGTGAGTATTGCTGCTGAATTGGTTCACCCTTTTGCTCATAATTTCTGTGATTCCCCTTCCCCTCCCCAAATCAGATAAACTATATACAAGATAAAGGGTACAGAAATCAAACACAGTGACAAAAGAGAATAAGCCAAAGGGGAAAATAGAAAGGAAAAAGAAATAACTGAAAACAGTACAGTAAAAACCTTTTGTTTCTATTTACTGGAGTTCATTTTGGTAAGCAAGGATATATGGCCATAGCCACATAGCCACTGAGCCATTGTGATCCCATCCTTGGAATATCTTCCTTTGTTCTTACTGTGGCACTGCTTAGAGTGCTGTTCAATTACTCATACCCAAGTTTGTTTATTTGCATTTTACTATCCATCCGATTATCTTCTAGATTTTTAGACATATTCTAGTTACTACAAATGAAAGAAGCCATGGAGCCGGTGTTTCTTTGGGTCTGGCTTACTTCGCTAAATATAATTTTTTCCAAGTCATTCCATTTCCATATGAATGGGGCAAAGCCATTCTTTCTAAAGGAAGCATAGAATTCCATTGTGTTTACACACTACATTGTCTTGCTCCATTCATCCACGGAGAGGCATATTGGTTGATTCTATATCTTAGCAATGGTAAACAAACAAACAAACAAAAATGCTTCAATGAACATGTCTGTGTTGGTGGCTTTAATTCAGGCTGGTTTGTGGTCATTTGGGTAAATGCACAGAAGTGGGATTGCTGAGGCACTGGAAACTCTGTGTTTAGCCTTTTGAGGAAACTTCATACTGCTTTCCAGGATAGTTGAACAAGTTTGCATTCCCACCAACAGTGTAGTAGTAGTAATGTTCACTTTTGAGCACATCCCTGCCATCATCTGTTATTGTCAGTTTTCTTGATAATTCAAACTGGGGTGAGGTGGAATCTCAATTTGGTTTTGGTTTGCATTTCTTTTGTAGCCAGATACATTGAACATTTCTTTTATGGGCAATGATTTGGAAAATTTCTTCATGTGTCTATCAGCCATTCTTATTTCTTCAGAGAAATCTCTCAAGTCTTTAGCCCACTTATTAATGGGGTTGTTGTTTCTTTGAAGATTTGTCCTTGTGGGTTTAATTTTTTGAGATCTATGTATATTTTAGATATGAGGTCTGATGCCTAGATAGTAAAGATCTCCCATTCTGTGTGATTTCTATTTATCTTTCTAGCTGTGTCTTTTCTATGCAGAAATTCTTCAGTTTGATGCAATCCCATTCATCCAGGCTATCTTTTATTTGTTGTGATTCTGGATCTTTACTTAGGAATTTTGACCCATGTCAAGGAGCCCTAGTGTTTCCTCTAGCCATTCATGTGGTGTTTTCAGCATCTCTGGTCTTACATTGAGGTCTTTGATCTATTTGAAATTAATTCTGTTGCAAGGTGATATATAAGTATCTGTCTTCAGTTTTCTGCCTATGTATAGCCAATTCTTCCAGTAACATTTGTTGAAGTGGCTTTCTTCTATCCTATGTTTTTGGCTCCCTTATCAGAGATTAGGTAGCTATGGGTCTGTAGGTTCATTACTGGGTCTTCAATTCTTTTCCATTTGTCCTCATGTTTATTCTTGTGCTAGTACCAAGCTGATTTTATAACTATGACTTTATAATAGAGTTTGAATTTTGATATTGATTTTACTTCAGCACTGTTCTTCCTGCTGAGCATAGTGTTGCTATTTGTGATCTTCTATTATTCCATATGCATTTTTGGTTTGCTTCTTATATATCATTGAAGAACATTGTTGGGATTTTGATGGGTATTGCATAGAATTTGTAGATAGCTTTGGGCAGTATTGCCATTTTTATGATGTTAATCCTCCCAATCCAGGAGCATGGAAGATTTTCCTCTTACTTAACTTTGCATTTGTTTCCTTTCTCAGTTCTTAACGTTTTCCTTCACATATTTGGTTAAGTTAATTCATCAAAGAGATAGGTCTATAGTTCTCTTTCTTTGATGAGTCCCTGTCTGGGTTTGGGAGGAGGACTATGCTGGCTACTGAGAATGGGTTTGATAGTGGTCATTCCCTTTCAATTCCATTGAAGAGTGTGAGGAGTACTGGAGTGAGTTCACCATTTAAGGCCTTATAGAATTGGATTGGGAAGCCATCTAATTCTGGGCTTTTCTTGGATGGGAGATGTTACATTGCCATTTCTATTTCATTACTTTATATGGGTCTATATTGTTGGTTTAAATAATCTTGGTTTATGTTAGTTATACCAATATCTGCTAGGAATTCTTCCATTTCTTCCAGATTCTCAAATCTGTTAGCATAAATGTTTGCAATATATTCCCTTATAACGCTCTGGATCTTGCTTGTTTCTGTCATGACGTTCTCGTTATCATTTCTGATTTTATTTATTTGGGCATGCTCTCACTTTTTTTGTCAGGTTTGCTTAAGGTCTATCAATTTTGTTAATTGTTTCAAAGAATCAACTATTTTATGTTTCTGTGTTTTCTTTTTTAGTCTCTATTTATTTCTGATTTCATTTTGATTATTTCCCTCTTCTGGTTTGAGGTTTGGTTTGTTCTTCTTTTTCAAGTAGCCTAAGGTGCATCATTAAATGATTAATTTCAGATATCTACAATTTAGTGGTGTAGGCACTCATAGCTATAAATTTTTCTCTGAGTACTGCCTTTGTTATGTTCAAGAGGAGTTGGTATTTTGTGTAATCATTTTTGTTTAATTCCATAAACTTTTGAATTTCTGTTCTGATCTCTTGAATGACCCATTGGGAATTCAACAAGGCGTTGTTCAGTCTCCATGAGTTAGACCATTTTTTATGATGGCTTTTTGTGTTGAGCTCTAATTTTATTCCTTTGAAGTCTGATATTATGCAGAGAATAATTGCAGTTTTCCAGAATTTTTACAGCTCTATTTTGTGACTTAAAATATGATCTATTTTGGAGAATGTTCAATGAAATGCTGAGAAGAATGTATATTCTGATTCTGATGGATGAAATTTTCTGTGGATGTTTGTTACATTTAGTTGGTCAATGGAATTGAGTCTGAGTTTATGGTCTATCCATATGTGACAATGTTGTGTCAAAGTAAACAACAATGTGTTTGGATCTAGGTTTGTTTTTAAGTTAAATAGTATTTGTTTTATGAAGTTTGGTGTTCTAGTATTTGATGTATCGATACTTTGAATTGTTCTATCCTCCTGTAGGCAAGAACCCTTTATTAGTATCTAATGTTCTTTGTCTCTTCTCACTAATTTTAATTTGAAGTCTATATAATTTGATATTAGTATTGCTACTCATGCCTGCTTAAGGATCCTGTTGGCCTGATAGATTTTATTCCACTCTTTCACTTTCAGAATATGCTAGTTTTTGGGGGCAAGATGTGTTTCATGAAGATAGCAGAAGTATGGGTCTTGCTTATTGATCCAATGAGTTAATCTGTGCTTTTTAATTGGAGGGCTAATCCTTTAATATTGTGAGCTAGGACTGCGATGTATTTGGTAGTTCTTGCCATGTTAGTATCCTTCTCAAGGACTGTGCTTCATCATTTCTTGCTACATTCATCTGGTTCTCTTGTAAGGGGCTGTTCCTCTGCCAATATCATGTTCTCCTTGGTTTTCTATATGTAGTATGTCTTTAAGTATCTTCCATAATGCTGGTTTGTTGGTGATAAATTGTTTCAATTTTTTCTTGTTATGGAACATTTTTATTCTTGTTTATGAAGGAGAGCTTTCCTGGATACACTATTCTTGGTTGCTAGCTGTTTGCTTTTAAGGCATGGCATACCTCATTGCAGGCTTTCCTTGCTCTTGTGATCTCTTCTGAGAAACCTGTAGTTATTTGGATTGGTTTTCCTTTATAAGTAATTAATCTTCTCTCTTTCTAAGTAATAAATCTTGACAGCTTTAAGGATCCTTTCCTTGGTATCTATTTATTCTGTGTGGATTACAATCTGTTAGTGTGGTGTTCTATTCTGGTTTGGTCTGTTTGTGGTTCTAAAGGTATCTGAATGGAAGTTAGGGAAGTTTTCTGTTAAATGTATTTCCTATTCCTTTAGTGTCTTTCTCTTGATCTTACTCAATATCTGTAAGTGTTAAAATAGGTCTTCTGATTGTTTCATGAAGCTCCTGTATGGACTTTTCTTGTTTCTTAGATTTGTTCTGTATAGTTGTCTATTCTGTCTCTATAATACCTAGTGTATGTTTGTGTCCATACAGACTAACTTCTATGTCTTCTAATATACTGCTAAGACTTTCTACTTCAGTTTTTTTATTTTCCTGCCTTTTAGTTATTCATTTTGATGGTTTCAAAAAATTATCAAAAATTTATTGAAACTTTGTTTTAGGTCTTGTATGGACTTCATACCTTGATTTGATTTTCTGGGTCTTCTCGTATATCCTTTAGTTGAGTGATGATTATTTTCATTGGACTTCTTTTCATTCTCTTGAAATTCATTTAACTGTTTATGGACTCCATGTATTCCGCCAATAATCTTTGGTTAGTCTCAGCATGCTCAAGGATAGCCTTGTGCATGTTTTCTATCTTTTCATTCAACAAACTTATCAGCAGTGTTTTTAAAGCATTTAGAGAATTATCTTCTTTGATCTTTCATTGCCTGCTCTATTGCCTGGTTATTTTGTGGGGGAGTTGAGGTTCCTTGACTTGACATCTTTCTTCTGTTTCTATGGCTTTTTGTTCTGCCCAACTGGAAACAAAATAAAATTCATACCCACAACCAAACACAATTCAAAGTAAAGAAATCAACCCAGAATCTTGTAATTGTATAGACATTAGAGGATCAAAATCATAGATAGGTATTCCACTAAGTACTCCTTTACTTATGTTTGGGAGGAATATTGTGATTCAGGAAAGGAGATTATATATAGTTGTAGCCAGTAAGAAAATCTGTTGTTTTCAGTAAAACAATCTTAACCTAAAGGATAACAACATGAGCAAAGTAGACAGAGTCAGAATGGCAAAAAATGCAGCTAACTAACAAACAATTAGCAATCAATGATGTAAAAACAGGAGGAAGTAGAGAATGATGAGAAATAAAGGAAAACAAGTTAAAGTGAAACAGATATCAAAAATTAAGGGAAGAGCGAATAATAATAGAGGAACAAAGAAAGGAAAGAAACTGAAGGAAGAAATTGAAGAAAACAAGACATACATACATATATATGTACAATAAAAAATAAAATAGATAAAAAATAAATAGAAATTTGAGTAGCTGGGCTGGGAATGGGGCTTAGTGGTAGAGTCCTTGCCTAGCATACATGAAGCCCTGGATTCAATTCCTCAGTACCACATAAACAGAAAAAGCTGGAAGTGGTGCTGTGGCTCTAGTGTTTGAGTACTAGTCTTGAGCAAAAGAAGCTCAGGGACTCTGCCCCGGCCCTGAGTTTAAGCGCCAGGACAAGGGGAAAAAATTGAGCATTCAAAAAATAACCAGAATTAAGCATGGACACAACTAAGAAACAGGCCTACTAATCACCATAGAGTATATATCTATGTCTAAACAGAACAGCAAGGAACGAAAGACCTAAGAAGATCAAGAACAAATAATTGGTTCTCCTATTTCTTTGGGAGGCCTTGTGTCTTCCAATGTCCACTGTCTAGTGGAGTCCTTGATTTACCTGCTGTGGTCAACTTACCTTGTGGCTTGGTCTGGGTGGTTCCAGGGGGTGGTCAAGTTCCTCATTTCACAAGTGGGAGGAGTCTGTGGTGTTTGTAGGTTAAGATCCACGATACTCACATATATGAGTTTGGGGTATAGTTGGTGTAAGGTTCGCCAGAAAGGAAACTGGCCACATGGTTCAGGAGAAAGGAGTTTATTGAAGGGAGATCAAATTGCCAGCTCACACATCGCAGAGGGGCAAGGACACAGAAGGGGAGGAAGAAGAGAAAAAGTGAGAAAGAGGGAAAAAGAGAAAAGGAAAGAGAGTGGGGATTGTGTTGAGCCAGATTACATAGGTGGAAGCTATGGCCAGGTGGATTGGATGTGAACTCAGAGAAGGAGGTGGTAACTGCCTCTAGGTGTGCTGGTTACCTAGGTAACTCAGGTACTGGGCACAGACTTAAACAGGTGGGGGGAATCTGCATGGAGACCTGCCGGGGGTGGACCTTACAGTTGGATTCACAATCATTGATATGGAGGTATGGCTGTTAATGAGATTCTCCCACACAAGCCTCTCTGAACACTTGTAGCTCGAAATGAACAGATGAGTTCTCTAATCATTTTGGATGGCCAGAATAAAGTTACATCTTACAAACTTTGAGTATTTGCAAGACCCCTCCCAGCTTAGCTTAGGCTGCAATTGGAGGAGCTGGTTGCTTTGTGTGCTAAAAATGGGAGAAGGTAGCTTTATCTGAAGTCTATATGCTCTGCAGCATGCTTAGGTGTGATTATAAAGTATCTGGAATGAATAGTTTTCACCTGGTGAGAGGGGAGGTGGAGGGTAGCTGGGGAGGGAGCTAGTTTTCCTAGGTGTTATCTCAACCTGATATTGTCCTCAGCTTTTACGACCTGTCCAGTTTTTTCCCCCTTGAGATTTTAGAGGCTTTCAGTTTTACAATTCCAAGGTGCTCAGATAGTAGTGAGCAGGGCTACAATATGTCTGGAATGCTGGGCTGGTCCTTGCTCACTACTGAGGGTTGGGGCTGCCCTCCCTTGGGCAGGGGTGTCTCTCAGTGGGTTGGGATTCCTCCTCCTGGGTGAGTCTTGTTTTCCATTAGAGAGGGTTAGTGTAAGGATATCGGATTCCTTTGCCCTCTTCAAAATGGCACCAATTTTTCTTACAAGGGTTACTGGGCAAGTGCTCTGGCAGGCTCTTTGCCACTTTCAAAAATGACCTTTTTTGGGTAGGGGAAAGGGTTCTCTTCAAGATGCTGTTCTCTTGGAGGGAGGGAGGATATCTGTTGTGGGGTACTCATGCTTTCCCTTGGTGTGTAGGATTATCTGCAATGTGATGAGTTGTCTCTGCTTCCCAGTTTGTCCAGCTGGACTGTGTGCTCCTGTTCTTGGTCTTTAAGTTCTCACTGAAGGTGATTGGAAATCCAGCATGCTCATCCATTGCTGTCACAAACTCTGCCTTAGCTCCCCAGGCTGCCTAAACAGCCAGTGGTGGGCAGTTAATTCCATCTTCCTCTGCAGGCAGTTAATAATTTTCTTCTTTGGTATAAATCTGTGTATATTTATAGCTCACTTGGTGTGATTCTCTAGAGGTGGATAGCTTGATGGGACCCTAAAACTCTGCTTCTTCAGAGAGAGCTTAGTTGGTTTCCTGTTATCTTTCAGCCGTCTTTTCTGAACCTCCCAAGCTTTAGATTTAAATAGAGAAAGAGCTAGAGACCAGGATTGGGGGAGGTAGGCATAGCTATTAATCAATCCTCGTCAATTATGGTCTGTTTGATCACTATGGAAGGATTCTGGAGGAGTTGTTGTTTCTTTCACCACTTGAAGAGATCAATTTTGGAAGGGACAAGTAAATCCCCTACCTGCTTGGCAGGTAGTCTGTACCAAGGAAGATTTTTTTTTTTGTTTTTATCTTTGTTTTGGCATATTAGTACTAGGATTTGAACACAAGCCTGATTCTAACTCACTTTGTTTGCTTGGCTGGTCCTCTACCACTTGAGTCATACCTCCTGCCAAGTAACTTTCTGTTGGTTATTTTTAGAGAAAGAGTCTTGAAGGCTTTTCTGCCCAATATGGATTTGAACCTCAATCCTCTAGATCTCAGTCACCTGAGTAGAAGATACGAGATGTGGAACTCTGGTGTCATCCTGTAGAAGTTTTTTTTTTTTTTTTTTTTTTTTTTTTTGGCCAGTCGTGGGCCTTGGACTCAGGGCCTGAGCACTGTCCCTGGCTTCTTCCCGCTCAAGGCTAGCACTCTGCCACTTGAGCCACAGCGCCGCTTCTGGCCGTTTTCTGTATATGTGGTGCTGGGGAATCGAACATAGGGCCTCCTGTATCCGAGGCAGGCACTCTTGCCACTAGGCTATATCCCCAGCCCCATCCTGTAGAAGTTTTAATGTTTCCTGCAGAGGCACTTTTCTCACCTGCTTCTTGTAAACATGTTACCAGTAAATCTTGTACTTCTTGAATTCTAAGTTGATTAAAAAGTGATAATAGAAAGAATGTCTTAGAGTTGAGAAACATACCAAGTGGAAACAGGTATGCCAGGATCTTTTTTTTTTTTTTTTTTTTTTTTGTATTTTCAGTTAATTTCTGGCCCAAGTAAGGAATCAAGGATTTTCCGTAAAACTATTTGAAGTACCACTTACATATTCACATGAATTCATTTGAGAAGCATATATTTCATGATGTTTAAATATAATTGTTTTCCAAAACCTGTCTGTAAAAGTTTTATGGCTAGTTCCATATGAAAGGGACTTGATTTTTATTTCTATGCCATGGTTGTTGGTTCTTGGTGTTTTATAAGTTGTCAAAATTGGAGAAGTATAAAGCTGATGGAATATTCCATAAAACTTTAAAATCATCATATATATATATATCCTATTTTCAAATGAAGTTTTGCTTTGTGTAAAATCAATAGTTTGTGTTCCACATTCTTTTTTTTGCCTAAATTTATCTGGTAACTCATTTTCCACAATTTGTTTTGAAAAGTTTGATATTTCTTAAAGTAGACAGAGTACTTCAGAAAATTGGCAACAATCTGAGTTCAGAAAGCAAAATCTAAATGTTAATGGGATTTCCCCTATGGTTTGCCCATGCTCATCCATATCACATTCAAAAGTAATGTTTAAAGATGAACCTTCAGTAATATTTTTGAAAGCATTCAGGTTAGTTTTTATAGATAGGATAACTCTATCTTTGTTTTACCACTTTATCACTTTACATTTCTTTACACTACTTATCCCTACTTAAGTGTACAACTGGCATAAATGTATTTTGGAACAAGCCCAGTAGATTCTGTGTAAGCCCCTATTTTGAATGGTGGGAGCAGGAGCATGTAAAGTCATGTGAAGAAAAAAAAAGAATCTTGAAACTTACTAAAGTAAAGTTCTTTCACATTGCATAAAATCCCTCAAATGGTAACTCATGCCAACATTTCCATGGTCAATCTGCATATCCCCCACATAGTAACATGAATGCATCAGTAATATTACAATTGTGCTTCTTTCATGGCCAATTTTTCTCATATTTCTAATCCTTGTTGTTTTCATTCTCTCGTTGGAAACTTCTACTCTCTTCTTCAGAGACTATGTTACTTCCATGGTTGGTTTTATGTGCCTTTCTATATTCTCATAGTATTTAATAAATATTTATTTTAGTAATTGACAAAATAAAATGTGCCAGGTGCCTGTGACTCATGCTTGTAATCCTAGCTACTCAGGAGCTGAGATCTCAGGATCATGGTTCAATGGTAGCCTGGGCAGGAAAATCAATGATATTCTTATCTCTAATAAATTACTCAAAAAAGCTGGAAGTAGTGCTGTGGCTCAGGTGGTAGAGCTTTCTCATCTTGAGGAAAAGAAGCTCAGCTACAGCACTTTGGCTCAGAGTTTAAGCCACAGGCTCAGCAAAAAGAAAAGAATGTATATATATACTCTTTATGTTACCTATGTAACTGTATTCCCTCTGTCCCTCACCTTTATAAATAACAATTTACAAAACAGACAAAAAGAATTACAATGAAAATTATCTATTGATCTATGTCCATACATATTTCATCATATATCTCATTTTTGGCACTCAAAAACATATAATGACAGTTTTTCCTAACCTTGGCATCAGAATGCTATATGGTATAAAGAATGCATAGTCTTGTAAAAGAGCTTCTTTTAAGTATTCTAAAAATAATGCTTTTGTATAACTGAGATAATTAATTCATTGAGTCACAGTTTATAGATAGTATAAATCTGTATCAATAAACTTAGAGTGTTCAGATTCATTATATTTTTTATTAATTAGCTCACTACAAGTGAGCTCTGAAGAACCACAACTATTATTTTCTTCAAAGTCAAGTAACTTCAAATGTACCTAGAATATAATGTCAAACTATTCAAATTACAGAATAATTCTGTTTTGCGAGGAAATGATTTTTTCCCACTCAGAATATTCTGCTATGTGTTTGAAAGACCTATGATCTGTTAGCTTCCACTTGACATGGTGATCATGTGTGTTCTCTCTTGGTGTCTTCCAGGACATTGTTTGTCCTTACATGTATATGAAATCCTTTTTCATATATTGTGATTCAGGATCCCACATGTCCTTTCATTTAATCAAAGAAAAAATTTGTACTTTTTTCCTCATTCTTCTTTTAATTTGAGATGATTTTTATTTTACTTAACCAATACAGAATCAAATTTTAAAGTTAAATCTCAAGAGCAATTTTAAAAGATATAAAGAAGAATTCAAAATTCAATTTACTCTTTAATAAACACAAAACTTTCATACCATCTTTAGAAATTAATGTTTGATGATCATGGTTTAAAAAAGTATTCATCAATTATCTATTTGAGGATCCAGAACCTCTGTCTAGATTGAGATAAAGAACCAATTACCACTTTAAATGTCAATGATAGATTACTTTTACCTTTTGTTTCAGTATTAAGAAATTTATGATATCCCATTCTGATTTAAAAAAAATAATTTTCCACATTTTTGTGTGACATCATTAAGTCAGAAAAACACTTCCTATTATTTCTTATGATGTAACTCTGTTAATGACTCATTCCTCTGAAGAAGTTTTTCTCTATTTCAAAATGCTTTTGCTTTTTCTTCCTTAAATAAAGGTGAATCTCATACTTTCCCAGTTCTTAAACCCATTTTTCTAGAGTCTACTAGCCTCCAATGGTTCTAATGAAGAGTCATTATGCATTAAATTATTTTCTCCTGACTTAATACACCTTTTGTTTTCAACTTTTTCTTTATACTTCATTTTAAGCAGACAAGCTTAGACATATGTATTTGTAAGTGTGGTATTTAACTTTTGTGCTTTATCAAGGCTTCTGAATTTGTAAATTTATATGTCTTGCCAAATTTGTGAATTAGCTTGCCAATCTATGCAAATACACATCTCTCATCACATATATCTCATTTTCTGAAATTCAGAAACATGTATGTTAAATATCCCCTTGTACTTTTTTAAAGTTCTATAGTTATTGCATGCTTACAAAATGCTAAAGTTGGTATTCATTGATCTTCTTTTCTCTTAGACTTGGACATTTTGCCCCTGATTTTTAATTTTCTGAGTATTTTTTAATTGTAGCCCAAAGTTGTTAATCTTGTAGAGATTTGGATTTTTAAAATTATTTTTTGAAGTGGGCAGAAATTATTTATATGTATTTTGTATCTTCCTCCCAGCTGTCTTTTTTTGTGTGTGTGGCTATCGTTAATTGTTTTGTTCTTCAAGCCTGTTAGGTTATAGATTTTCTCTTTGTGTGTTATCTATAAAGTCACACAGACTAGAGACTGCCCTCCAACTTATAACCTTATTTAAATATGAGAAATTTTATCTGACACTGTACCTTTCTAGCAACTGTCAAATCTACTTCAATTTCTGCTTGCTTTTAGTCATAATATCGTGCCTTAACTTATATACACATATAAAGTAAAAGTTTATGGTACCAGTACAAGAATTGTTCTGATAAGAGGTAATTGGATAGTTCTGGATATTGAGCCTTTTTTATGTATTCACATGTCTCTCATGAGAAGACAAATTATTAGAATAAGCACCCAAAAATATCAAATTGACTTTGTCTGTGTCTTTGGCTTGACAAGAAAATAGAGGAAGTCCTTTGATTCTTCTAGTTGTTATTCTGTCACCAAGCAAAACTATCTGGAAGAGGAAAGATTGATTTGTTTTCAAAATAAAGCAAAGAAAACAAATATATGGGAAAACAGATATGATAGTTTTCTAAAGTAGCAATATTATGTTGCCCATTTGGGAACATTTTAATGTCCGTAGAAAATTCCAATTCTAATGAAGAGAACAAAATTTTAATTATATGTATATATGTACATCTATATTTCTGTGGAGAGAGAAAAAGAGAATGTTTAGGTATACATTCTGCACATTACTACTTGACTTAATTTGAATGTGTGGAATAGATGCATTATCATGAGGAACAGTTATTTGTTCCTTAAATTTAAACATATAATTTTATATCTTTTTTATAAAGATATTTCAGCCTTAAAAATTTTAAAAAGGGTTTTAGTCTTTAAAGAGTACTAGAGAAGTGAACAACATAATTCAATGAAAATGGTAATTAATACTTACTATTTGGTTATATATAAGTATATATTCTATATGTGGAGAAGCACATATGAAGTATAGGTTTTCTTCAAAATGCCAGTGATACTGACAATCAAAAATATATTATTAGATTCTAATGCTTCCTCCACTAAAAATTCCTAATAGTTGTTGTAAATGATTGGTTTCCATTTTCTATAATATTGAAAGTTATTTCTTTGCACAATGACTCCTAAATGCTAGGGGTTATAGCACATCATTTTCTTGAGTAGAATGACAAGTTATAATCATCTTCCTTGGCTTGCTGAAAGATTTAGAAAAATTACAGGAACAGGTAATAATTTTTTCCCTCTTCAATTTTATATAATCATTTACAAGTATTGTCCCATCAAGTTAGGTAATTGTGTTCTATGATAATCAGCAAACCCTTTTTGCCAGTTGTTCAAATTCAAAATGTGAGTCATTTCCAATTCTTCCCCTAATTTCTCTAAAACATTCACAGAGATACATTTTAGTTACTTCATTATGTCTTCCATATCTCTTGATCCCATTTATTATTGAAAATGACCTTGACTTGAAGTATAATGTATCATGTATGTGTACTACTGTCAGATTTATTATGCAGTCCATTGTTAATTGATATCCTTTAAGTTTACCCTCTAGTCTGCTGCTATTACTGCTAACACTATTAGCATGTGAATTATATCTGTATATTATATTTTGATAATGTGAAATTTTCTGATACGTTTTAAATGTTGCTTTTTAAATTTAATTATGTAATCAATATTTGATGATTCATAGTTAAAGAGTTTACTTTCTTTAACTTGGGAAAACATATACATCTAGTTGTAAACACCCATTTTTCCAATTTTTGGGTCATAAGACAGTTTAATTCACATTCTACTGAAAAATTATTATCAATTGTTAACTGAATTTTCTTGAGTGATCTGAAAGTTTTCTAGAGAACACCATAATTACTTCCAAGATCACTTAGAGAAAACACTTCCGTAATTTGCTGATGATGCTATCACTAGAAAATTTATCCATAGTTATAAGAATTTGTTGTTATTCATCATCCTATGATAAAACCATTTATTATACATTTGCCTTAAAGTAGACTTAAAGGGACTATTTAAAATCTATAATTCTCTAATGGACAATAATTTTTAAATTAGTAATTATTTTTCTCTTTTCATACCAATTCAGGATGGGCTGGAAGTTAATATTAATATAAAAACAGTTTTGATTGCAATCATTTCAGAATAATACATTTTCACCAAGTGAGAGAGGTCCTCTGATAATGAGAAGCTATAAGGATCTATCTGTTCTATTAGAGAAAATTTTGGAGCCAAAAATACACCTTTTGTTCAGAATGATAATTTTACTTATCTTTCTTGATTTTCTTCCCTTTAATGAACATGAATTTCAAACATTCTGCTTTTGACTCATTTTTTCCAAAATGCTATGATTCGTTTCTATGTTGGCACACATATTTCAAAAGTATCCTATTAACTTTTTGCATATTATTGTCCAGTACTTTTTAAAATTGTGTTTATTTATTTATTTTTGAGACAGGGTCTTGGTATGTAACCTGGGGTAGCCTTGAACATACAATCACTCTCCCTGCCAAATACTAGGATTATAGGTGTGTGCTACCATGCCCAGTCTATATTCTGTTAGTACACACTGTCTGTACTTTAAATTTTTATTTAAATATTTATAATAATGAATATATACTTAATGAGGCACAGTTTGATTATTTGATTCATATATACATTGGGTAATTTTAAAATCAGGTTTATTAACATATCAATACCATAAATTTTATTAATCCTTTGTGGTGAGTATATTAAAATTTATTTTCTTCTAGTCACAGGAGTTATTGCTGCTGCAAGTATAACATTGTACTTGGTATCCATTATTTACTGATAAACCTTAAAAACTTTTCTTATTAACAATTATTAACAATGACAAATGACAATACAAGAAAAAATGGCTTTGTATGCATTGTGAAATTTGTGTATTTCTAAAAGTGAATAGCAAATGGCTCTATGTCTGTCAGCTAATTTCTTGATCTTCTATTCTGTTCAATTAATTAGTCAGCAGGCCTGGTTTTCTGCCAGTAACATGCTGTTTCCAATACTATGGCTCTGTAGTAGAGTTTGATGTTTGGGATTGTTATTCTTCCAGCACTTTTCTGCCTGCTAAAGATTGTATTTGCTATTCACAGTATTTTGTTGCTCCATATAAATTTTTTGATTACTTTCTCTGTCTCACTGAAGAATGATGTTGAGATTTTGATGGGCATTGCAATGAATTTGTAGATTGCTTTTACAGTATTGACATTTTCATGATATTAATTCTTTCAATCCAGGAGCATGAGGGGTTCTCAATTTCTTCTTCAATTTTCTTCTTTAAAAATTTAAAGTTTTCACCATAGAGGTCCTTTATATCTTTGGTTAAAGTTAATTCCTAAATTTTTGGTTTTTGAGGTTTGCAAATGGAGTTACTTTCCTGATTTCAACCTCCATCTTTTCATTGTTTGTTTCCAGAAAAGCTACTGATTTTTGTTGGTTGATTTTATACATTGCTACTTTACCAAAGGTTTCTTTTTCTTTTCATAAATCATGTTTTATTTTCCTAATTTTTAAAATTTATTGATTGTGGAATGTAATGTACATAGGGTTCCAGTTTCATACATAAGGCAGTGAGTACATTTCTTATCAAACTTGTTACCTCCTTCATCATTTTTCTCCCACTTTCCCCTCTCTATTTCCTCCCCCCCCAGTTGTACAGTTGATTTACAGCATATTATCTTGTTAAGTATTGCTGTTGCATTGGTTCTTCTTTTATCCATTGTCTGTCCATTTTGATGTTCCCCTTCCCTTCCCTAGTTCTGATGAACATACATACAATACCCAGGGTACCAAAATCACTTACAATGACATGAGAGGTAAAACCATGGGAAGAAACACAAAAGAAAAGTGCATAATTTCACATGGTACATTAAAAATAACAAGAAAGATAAACCGTTTATTTCCAAAACTTGTTCATTTCACTTAGCATCATCTTATATGTTCATACGTACATAGCTATTGAGCTATTGTGGTCTTCTGCTAGGCCTATCCTAGACATCTACTAATTATTACTAATGAGGAAAACCACAGAGTCTATGTTTCTTTGGATCTGGCTCACTTCAGTTAGTATGATTTTTTTCCCCCAAGTCTTTTCATTTTCTTACAAATGGGGCAATGTTGTCCTTTCTAGTAGAAGCATAGAATTCCACTGTGTATATGTACCACATTTTCTTGATCCATTCATCCACTGAGGGGCATTAGGGTTGGTTCCATATTTTAGCGATTTCACTGAAGGTTGTAATCAACTGTAGTAGCTTGGGGGAGGCGTCTATAGGGTCCTTTATGTACAGGGTCATGTTATCTACAGACATTGTTTACTTCTTCCTTTCCTATTTGGATTTCCTGTATATTTTCTTTTCCCTTATTGCTCTTGCTAGGAATTATAGTACCACACTGAAGAGGAATGGAGAAAGTAGGCATCCTTTTCTTTTTCCTCATCCTCAAGGAAATGTTTTTAATTTTTCACCATTAAGTATAATGTTTGCTGTAGGTTTGTCATACACAGCCTTTAACATATTGAGGAATGTTCTATGTATTCCTAGCTTTTCCAGAGCTCTTATCATAAAGGGCTGTTGGATTAAAAATCAAGATTCAATAATGCCACCAGCACAGCCACGTTTATTGCAGCAATATTCACTATAGCCAAGATATAAAATCAGCTCAGATGCCTCTCAATGTAAGAAAAGATCAAGAGAACTATGGTATGTATGCACAATGGAATTTTATTCATTCATTAGAAAGAATGATATTGTACAATTTGTAAAGAAACGGAAAGACCTTGAATAATTATGTTAGGTGAATATGCCAGGCCCAAAGAAACATAGGTTGGATGTTTTCCCTTATATTTGGAAGCTAGATTTGGCTTATAAACTTATAAGAAAATAAGTTGTGTTATTCAACTGTATACAAATGTATTAAAATGAAATATTCTAGATTCAAGTGAGATCTCAAGTAGTGTAATTCCTTAAAAAGGCAAAAATCACAGTTCAGCAAAACAAAACATCATGTAGCAGGTACTTGAAAGGTGAAATGGAGTCAAAGAGAAAGGGGTGGACAAATGAAGAGGAGAAGAAAGGCAGAATGTAGTCAAAAATTCAATGTATATACTACAAAATTATGAAGAGTGAGGAAATGGGTGGATAGGGGAGGGAAGGATGAGAATATTGAGAAGTGACACTGCTCAAGATATATTGTATTCATAAACTGCTTTTTTAAATGGCAACTCCTTTTTACAACTACCAAATTTAATAATAGTAAATACATTTGGGTTAAAAAATAGGTTATGGCCAGGGAATTTGGGGTCTTGACTATATCCTGTGGTTTGAAGCCAGTCTGCACAGGAAAATCCACCAGATGCACATCCAATTTAACAACACACATAAAAATCTAGAAGTAGAGGTGTTCCTAAAGTGGTAGTGTACTAGGCTTGAGAGAAAAAGCTAAGAGAAATAGCTCAGGCCCTGATTTCAGTCCCTTGGTGTCTGTACACACACACACACACACACACACACACACACACACACACACACACACACATCAAATTATTAGAAGTATGGGAAATGGAATGAACATTACAGATTTGAAATTTGTTGCTAAATTAATTTATAAATATATACATTAATTTGTTTCCATGTATAATGGCATGAAAATATGCTTCTTATAAGTCTGATGGCAGGAAGTATAATTGACCTGTGGCCCAGATGAACCTTGAAGTTCATCCTTATACTTGTGTTGTTTACACAACAATTGATTACAACAAAGTTTTAAAAACTGGCTCATTGCTGAGATGTATAAGACTCCTCTGATGGAGGATTTCAGCTCAAGAACTCCCCACTGACTTTGCAAACGTATCTTAGACCACTGTGCAGTTTGGAATGTTTTCACTCAACCTTTAATTTTTCCTTCTTTACCCTTCTCAGAGTCAATCTTACATTAAGTTCTGGCAGTTCTCTCTGATTTTCCCACCTCTCTTTGTTTTTCTTTATGGGCACTTTTCCTATGAAATCCCTTTTATGAATAATCTCATACTTTATTCTCTACTACTTTGAGTACATGAGTGTATACGAATCTCTATATGTATTTTTAGCATCAAGTTTTATGGTAGAAATAAATTTATATTTCATTAAAATTTTGCAACATTAATTTTTTAGTGTACTATATTTTATATACTTTTATTGATATGAAATTTATATTCAGAAGGTAGGACTTGATATCGTTGAGGCCACCATTCAGCACACTACTGAGAATTTATCTTTAAGGAGAAATTGTAACACAAACATTTGGCCTATTCAGGTATTTGTTATAAACAGTTGTTACTCTGATAAACTGAAGAATATGAATGATTTATAGTACAGTGATATAAAGAAGAAATGCTCACCATTAATTTGAGAAAATTAAGATTAATATGGTCTCTTCAGTGCTCTTCGTTTTATGCAAGCATTTTCTATTTATCATTTTTGGCATTTTTATCACCAAATGTACTTTATTACAGTTCCTGTCATTTTCCACATGAAATGTAAATACCTAAGTGCCCCTCATAAGAAATCTGGAAAAAGATGTTTTATGTAATCTTGAAGAGCCATTAAATATGACTAAGGCAGAAGTTAGTAATATTTTGTTCCTGTTGTTCATCATTTCAGATGTATCAGAACTCAACATTTTTCTCTATTTCTGTTTTTTTCTGTTCCAAATTCATTTTGTTGCTGTTTCACATACTATAAAAGTTCAATATAACTTGTATATTTTGAAATACAGTTGCTATCTCTTCACTATCCATAGCTGTGATGTGGAGCTTAAATTAATTAAAAACCACTTATGAAAGTTTCTAAGCCAAAAAAACAGGCCTTCTTGTTAAATTTTGACAACTATAAACTCAGAATTCAAAGATACTCTGCTAGTGCTAAAGATACTGACAGTGTCTCAGGTCACTGAAATCACCTTACTTTTGAATAAAAGACATCAGAGTTTAACTCAACCTCTACCTGATGGGACATAATGTCAATCATGAAACAGGAAAGCCATAGGCTTTAAGAATAGAAACATAAAGTCTTGTTCAGTGCAGGAAAAGTCTGTTCAGGGCAGTTTGGCTAGGTTGGACACGCTAGAAAATGTAAAATGTGTTCATGCCTAACAGAATGAAAGGGTTTGAAAATGGTCAGAAGCTATTGAGAAGAATTTAGATAAATGTAAAATTCAGAAGAAAAATGATGACGTACAGCATGGGAGGCATACCTGGGAGAAGGAGTAGATGAAGACAAAGTAGGTTAAAACAGGGCATGATCTGATATAGGTAAGACATGGCATGAGTGGATTGAAAAGTATAATCCATCTTACATTGCTTAACATATTATTTTTCTGAAGTCTTTCCATTTCATTATGAATGGTGCAATATCATTCTTTCTGATGGAAGAATAGAATCCCATTATATATATATATATATATATATATATATATATATATATATATATATACACACACACACACACATATATATATATATCACAAATTCTTGATCCATTCATTGGATGAGGGGCATCTGAGTTGATTCCTTATCTTGGCTATGGTAAACAATGATGCTACAAACATGGTTGTGTTGGTAGCTTCAGTGTGGCCTTGTTTGTGGTCTATTGGCTAAATGCCCAGGAGTGAAATTACTAGGTCATAGGGAAGCTCTATATTTAGTCTTTTGAGTAACCTCCACACTGCTTTCCAGAGTAGTTGAACAAGTTTACATTCCCACCAGCAGTGTAGCAGCATTTCCTTTTGACCAATCCCTGCCAGCATCTGTTACTGTTAGATTATTTGATAATGGTTATTCTGACTGGAATGAGGTGGAATCTAATGTTGTTTCAATTTGTATCTCTTTTATGGCCAGAAATGTTAAACATTTCTTCATGTGTTTATTAGCTATACTTTTTTCCTGAGAAGTCTCTTAAGTCTTTAGTCCATTTAGTATTTGAGCAAAGTTTGACAGACCCAAAGAAACATAGGTTGCATAGTTTCCCTCATTTGTAATTAGAATATGCCTATAAATCTACAAGTAAACCCAATGGATGGTAAAAGATGAAAAATTACAGTTGGACATGATAAATTGAACAGGACTTTAAACATTCACACAGTGAGACCAAAGAAGGATCTTTCTAGGAGAGGATCACAGAGGCTCAATAGCTATGTGCATATCATCATATAAAAGGATGTTTATCAAAATGAACTTCAAGAAATGCACCAAGAGATTCTTATCATTATTTTGCCTTTTTGGTGTTTTGGTATTTTTCTCCTTGGTCATTGTTTTTGATTTTTGTACATTTTTATCTTGTATGTAATTTAATCTTCCTTGATGAGGGTAAGAGGAAACACAGAAATGGTGGGACAAAAGGTGAACAAATGCAGCAGTGATACTCATGAAACACTGTGTTGAAAATGAAGTCTACAACTTGTGGAGGAGGGGTTCAGGAGGGAAAAAACAGAAAATGAGGGAAGAGGTAACACTGTTAAAAAAGAAATGTACTCATTATCTGACTTATATAACTATAACCCTTCTTATATCACCTTTTCAATAAAAATAAACAAATAAGAAAAAAGAAATATATAATCTGTACAGTGCTGAGAGATGTAGGATACAAAGATGTGAAAGTGAGGAAAAAGTGCATATAGCACAACCGTACCTGACAGGTAAGAAAGATGCGCTATAGAATGGAACAGGATGAGTGAGGTAAGGACGGGTTAAAAACAGGTGAGGTAGAATGAAATAAACATGTTCAAGTTTTAGTTTTTAATGACACTAAGAAGAGATAGCTTCCATTAATTTGATAAGAATTATGTGGACTATAGCTGTGATTGACATGAGTTTCCAATACTGGTCTAAATATGAAGGCTAAATGTTGATTAGCCCTAGTTCTAAATGTCCAACATCATCCATACTCATATTACCAGCCACAGAATTTGGTTATGCTAGTGGTCCTTTAATTTGTAATATTTATTTTAGGAGTGTGCTGTAAATAAATTGATGTATATTATAATTTCAATGCACTCAAAATTTAATATTATTTTGCATCTTGAATATTAATAAGGCTCATGTGTTATATTTGTGTGAATGTGTTCATTAATTATCCAGCCAGAATACCATGGCTGCTGAAGTTGGGCTATTTTACTGTCATGAAATTTCTTCAGTTAAGGAAAATGAAGACAAATTTACTATGCTATTTTTCACCTAGAGTCATTAATACCACATCTGTCATCATTGACATCTATTTGGAATAGAATGCTTAGAGTGTTCTTCTTTAGAGTGTGAGAAGATCAGAACATTTAATACTCTCAATTTCCAATTAATAGATATCTTTCCACTACATATATGCCAAGCATTTGAATAAGTCATATAAAATATAAAAGTAGGTGGCTATCTTAAGAATGTGATCATGTTTTCTCTGGAATGAGTGCAACTCTTATGGTCTCCCAGTGTTGGGGACAGCTATGCCTTTAAGAGGCCACATCTGGCTTTAGCCTTTAACAGGAAGAGAAGCCCCAGCCCCTGGGGTGAGCACATGTCGGCCCTTGGGCGCTTGTGATCCCCGCCCACAGAGGAAGTTACATGACATCAACTGATGGGCAGCCCAGCTCATCCAATCAGTTAATCACCCCAAGTCCCTCCCCTTCCGCCTTTGTCACCATAATAAATTCTTCTGCCTGCCCTCTGGGAGGCTGAGACTCATGGACTACCAAATGGTCTCTCCGATGCCTCCTTCAGCTGCCGCTCCTGACACGTGAGGGACGGGGGGGAGGGGGAAGGTCTCAGCATTTCTTTTCAACCTAGCGTAATCCATCACAGTTTGGGAATCAGGCATTCCCCCAGGAGTTGGGGGGGGGGAAGGTGCCCTAGAGACCCTGACATTCAGGCATCTCCCCTGGAGAAGTGGGGAGAGGGGTCCCAGAGAGACCCCAACATCCCAGCATATTATTATTTTTAGTAGCACTAGTCTGTGTAAAATCATTCAGTAACTCTTAGACCTTATGTGATAGTCAAAATACATTAGAATGGTACAGAAAACCATTTTATTAAAAAATTTATTCTCCCAAATTTTTTTAATTAAATGGCTACACAGTCAGATAAAGCTTCTATTGTTCCCAGTATGTCTTGCAGATAAGTTTAGGCCAATGAAATACAAGTATAGCAACATATACATGAATTGGATCCTTTCTACATAGAAGACAAGTTTGTGTTTGTAAAGGATTCTTCTGATCTCTGCCTCTGGGGTAGCAGGGATTACATGCATGAGCCACTATGCAGGATGTAGTTTTATTTCTTTAAAGTTCTTTCTGAAGCTTACATTTAGCTTTGTGGATAATGTCAACACCTTGGAAGAGGTTGGAATCCTGTAATAACATAGAAGGATGTGCCTTTTGTCAGTCTACCCACTGTGGACTTCAAAGGAAAGCAGGCATATATTTGAGATGATAGCCATTATAAAATGCACTAAAACTGTGACTGTTTTCAAGAGACTAATACCACCCTTACAATAACCAATAGACTTTATTACTTTTCCTTATGAATCTGTGTCACCCTATGATATATGTCTTGAATGAATGATAGTTATGCATGAATAATACCTATCAGGTGAATGTAGACATTCTACTGAATGCATAAAAATCCATACTATCTACTAGGTTTTGTTATGTTCTGTGTATGCTTCTAGTTTATACCCTAAGTAACAAAGTTGTTTTTATGTAAGTGTCATTTTCCAAGATTTTTGTTAAGGATGCAGTCAACCAAAGATAGATTTGACATCTATGACAGAGGGTATAATCCATGTTCATTTTCTTTGCACACTGTTCAATGGTATTACAATTAAATATTTGGTGTTAATGATAGGGACTCTAAGAAGTCTTAGTTAAGATAATAAGTTAACTCATTGACTGTACTCATTTATTTATACCATGAAGAGTGTTAATCTTGATACTAGTTTCAGATATAATAAATGGAATTTGTAAGTCACAGATAATAGAGAATATGACAGAAAATTTAATTAAATAGAAAACAGAAGAAACAGACTAGACCATAGAGTCCTAGAGAGCAAACATCCAAGCAGATCTCAACTTTGTCTTGTCACCAAGGGCTGAAAATTTAAAACCTATACCTTAAACAATTCAGTAATTCTTTCCTATTGTCTTTAAGAAGTCGTACACAGGAGTTACCATTCATCAAATCAGTTTATGTGTATAATTCATCTTGATCAATGTCACTCTTTCAGTATTCTCAGTTATCTCTCCCAACCCACCTCTTCTCTCATTTTTCTTAGGTTTGTAGATTATATATGGAATTTTAACTGCATTTGTCCCTCTGTTTTCATCATTTGTCTACCTCTTTCCTTGGCTCCATCCCACTTCTCTCAAGTACCTGTGTCCTGGTGTTTATTTTGTTGAACTATCATTTTGCCTTTCTAATGAATTACATTGTTTGAGTTGTGCCCCAAGTCTACCATAACTCAGTTAGTACATTTTTATATACTTGCATACCACCCAAGGATTTACCTATATATTAGTAACTAATTCTGGCTTCCACATATGAGAGAAAATATGAAACTTTTGTTTCAATGACTTACTTCACTTAGCATATTTTTTTTCAAAATTCTTCTATTTCTTTGCAGATAGTGCAATACCCTCATTTCTAATGGATGAGTAAAATTCCATCGTATGTATGTGATCCATTCATCCATTGAGGGGCATCTGGGCTGATTCCATACATAGGCTGTAGTGAATATTGCTACTATGAACATGGTTATGCTGGAAGTTTTACTGTATCCTAGTTTATAATAGTTTGGATAAATGTCCAGGAGTGGAATTGCTAGATCATAACTTATATGTTTAGTTTGTTTGGGAATATCCACACTGCTTTCTAGAGTGGTTGAACACTAATTATTACCACTTATATATTCAGACTGAAAATTACTAGTTGTTAGTTGGTTCAAATTTTTCTTTATTCAAGAATATTTCCATCCCTGTGTCAGGCATTAATACATTGTATCCATCACTAAGTTAGTTAAGAAAGAAACTTCAAAAGGAAACAAACAATATAATCACAACTAAATGTAGAAATGATGGAAACTAAACCCTGATTTAAAATGCTTTAATTGAAAAGGAATATATTTTACACAAACAAAAAAATCAAGAATATCTGGAATAAGTTATTTTTCAGTACTATCATAAGAGATTAGTGCTTGGAGAGAGAAGTCCCACCATTTGAGCTTCATCTCCAGTCCCTTTTAATGTTGATTATTTTCAAGGTGGGGTCTTGCATTATTCCTGGCCTGGCCTGGGGTGTAATCTTCCTATTTGTACTTACTTGCACCACCAGAGATGAAAAGCGCATGCCATGATACTTAGCCATTGTGCTTACTCTGTAGCTAGAATAACAAGGACCTGCCACAATGTCCAGCAGTCAGCTGATTTACAGAATCTTGAATATCATTTCATTAGGCAGGCCTTGAACTGCAATCCCCCAGGTCCTGCCTCAAATGTAGCTAAGAAGTTTGAACCACCACATCCAGGTGAGAAAGGTTAAACATTTTAAGACATAAATGTTTTGGATACTTACTGAAATTGAGGAGTATGATCATATTTGCACTTTGAATAAAAATTGTTCTGACCTTGTTTATGAATCAGTGGATTAGATAGTAAAAGGCTTGCTCTCAAATCATTTTTCTCACATGGGCAAGTAATTTTATAAACTAAAATAACTGCCTGTAATAAAATTGCTATTCTTTTTAAAGGATCTTGACCTTTCTGTGCTAAAAAGAGTAATTTTGCTGTTGAATTTTCCAAACGTAGTGTTAGTAATTTATTTCCTTCATTTAAAATTAGAGTTCAAAGCCTCATTATTAAGTGATAAATGATAGGCAGTTGGCAAGCTCATGGGTAAATAATTTTGCTGACAATCTTATCTGGAATTACAAGCAATAAATATATTCCTACAGGTATCAGAACTTACTGTCTATTAACTTGAGGATTCAAGCCCAGTCTTCTCTTTGGGCTTGCTGTTTAATGAATCCCTCCTCTGCTTTTATGTTCTTCCACAAAGATTCTTGAGTGTTTATACTGCCTCCTATATAGAGCTTATCCTTGAGTTTTACTGAAGAGCATCAATAAGTTTTCTAGTCTCAGTCAAAATAAGAAATAAAAAAACAAATAAAATCGAGATTAATCTCAAAAGAAACAATAGAAAATGTTTTACATTATGGAGACTGAACACTCATTGTTGATTGATGACTGTGATATAGAAGAGATAAGAGGGGAAATCCTGAAGTTCCTAGAATCCAATGAAAATAAAATAATACAACCTACCATAAACTTTGGAATGCAGCAAAGATAATTCTAAGAGGAAAGACTGTAGCTATGGATATCTACATCAATAAAATAGAGAGCTGAAATTATTACCCTAAAGATGCTCCTCAAGCTCTTAGAAAAACAACAGCATCCAAATCCAAAAGCACTAGATGGAAAGAAGCAAAGAATTCAGCAGAAATCAAAGCAAAAGAGGCTAAACATCTAGAGAAGAACCATAAGACAAAACTTTTTTCTTTGAAAAGATAAACAATATTAAAAAATCACAGAAAATCTAACCAAAGGAGAAATCACACACATACATAAAAATTAGAGATAAAATGGGGAAAATGGAGAGGTTACAACTAGTACAAGTGAAATTGAAAAGATCATTTAGGAAGAGTTCACAGATCTTTAGTCAAATTATCATACTACCTACTAGAAATGGATGTCTTCCTAGAAAACCCCAACCATACAATATTGAGCTACTGAAGCTACAATCACCATTAATACTAGCATTTGAACACTGGAAAAGGTGGAAACAGGCTTCAAGCTCATAAAATCCATTCTTATTTATTCTTGTCTGGTGTCCTAAATTATTTTTATATCAGAGAAAACATAATAGACTTATAAAGTGTTGATATTTTCTTATATTATTATTGCCCAGTGATCTGCATAGCTGTTCATAGTTACAGTTGAAAAGTTAACAATGTCTTAGAAAAGATTATTGTGCCATTACTTCATCAATATGAATCAAACACACACACATACACACACACACACACAAAGTGGAATGAAAATCTAGCTAGGAATGATTTTGATTTCTCAGATAAACAACAGATAAAAGAAAGGAACTTGTATGGCAAATTTTGTTTCTCTTTTTCTCTTACTTAATAGATTAATGTATTCTATTCATTGTTTTTCTTCCTAAGTATTTTTGGATTTGTAACAAAAAGTTATAAATTGGGTGTGGTATTGAAATCATCTAATCCCATCTTTCAGGTGTCTTAAGGCAGAGGGATCACAAGTTCTAGGTTAACCTGGGTTACATAGCAAGACCCTACCTCAAAAACCCCCCCACAACTTATATATCTTTCTACAATTCTATTTGAAGGGAAAATCATAAGGGAAACTGATTTATTTAAGAATAAAGAAACTTGTATTTTCAGAAGGACCTAAACAAAACAGACTAAGTAAATAACATAGCAACCTATCTCTTTCATATAAACATTCTTATTTTTACAATGTATAATTATATACTTAAAATTATGTAAATATATTTTTGTTTTAAAAAGTTATATTTATGTAGATGTACAAAGGAGTTGCCATTTAACAGAGTTCATGAATATATACGCTAAAATATAATAAAATACATATATAACATACAAATAAAAATATGTATTATATATAGAGAGATCAATGACCCATCTTTCAGAATTCTCACTCATCCCTTCCATACACACCTGCTCCTTCACTGATATTACTTTTGTAGGATATATATTGTTTTCTTGACTACATATTCTACCCCTGTCCTCTTGATTCCACCTGACCACTTTTGAGTATTTGCTTCAGGTCCAGACAGACAAAAAAAGCATGTTTCCCTTATATGTGGAAGCTAGATTTAGCTTGTAAACTTAAAATTTAAATAAGTTGGGTGGTATGCAAGTGAATAAAATACATTAGCTGAAACTTGATAGATTAGAGGCAGAACTCAGTTAATTCCTTAGAATAGTAAAGTCAAAGTCCAGAAAAAAATATAATTTTAAATGCTCATTTTTCTCCCTGTACACACTGAATTGAACTTATTGTAAGGTAAAAATAACTGATAGGTAGTTGTTAAGTTTTTTAATTTTGTTTTTAGTTCACTAATTATACAAATTTATAGATGCAATGTGGTCTTTGGTACATATGTATGTCATGTAAAATGATCAAATCTTGTTTTCAATTCAGTATTGCTGTTTTTTTCAAGTAAGTCACCTCACATCAGTTCATTGTATTCTTGTTTGTTAACCTCCTTTACCTGATTTGAGTTGTAATTTGCAGCTTTGTGTAAGATAATCTGTAGTTAATTCAAATATAAATCAGCTCTAAAACTCATTTATATTTCTGCTTGCATTAATATTGCCCCTTCTTTTTATGATTTACCTTGCATATCTCATAGTCTACTATCCTTGTGGTACATGAGTTGCTAATCTATAAGCACAGAGATATGAGTATTACATACTAAAAAAGAACTCTTCTGCAACATTGAAAGTGCTGAAAAGACAAGTCTATATCCAGTGATTTTTTTTTTTTTTTTTGGCCAGTCCTGGGCCTTGGACTCAGGGCCTGAGCACTGTCCCTGGCTTCTTCCCGCTCAAGGCTAGCACTCTGCCACTTGAGCCACAGCGCCGCTTCTGGCCGTTTTCTGTATATGTGGTGCTGGGGAATCGAACCTAGGGCCTCATGTATCCGAGGCAGGCACTCTTGCCACTAGGCTATATCCCCAGCCCCATATCCAGTGATTTTTAAAAAAGGTTTAATCTATTCCTATTGCAATAAGTTAGACTATTTGAGTAATTCAAGTTCTATCCATCTAGTATCATGCTCTTAAAATGTAAAGCTTTCAGTTATGCTGCTTCTAAAATCACATAGTGATTTAATTACAATTTATGCTGATTCCATTCAAATACTGGATATTTACATTATATTACAACTATTTTGACAGATAAACAGACTATGGGAAATTTTGGACATGTGTTCAGAATTCTAAAATCAGGCTTTCAGTTATGCTGCTTCTAAAATCACATAGTGATTTAATTACAATTTATGCTGATTCCATTCAAATACTGGATATTTACATTATATTACAACTATTTTGACAGATAAACAGATTATGGGAAATTTTGGACATGTGTTCAGAATTCTAAAATCAGGAGAATAATAACAAGTGTAGACACTTCCTACCCCTAATCATGAGTATTTGGGAGAAATTAATTTGTAAGCTATTATTTAAAAAATCTTTACATAATATGCAATAAAATAAGTGTAATATTATAACTATATTATGCCTCCTACCAAGTTTGGTCATTACATAAAAATTCTTATAAAAAGATGTTGCATTGCATTTATACAAAACCAAAGGTGATAACATGAAGATAGCAGATTAATAAAATTAAGATGCACAAAAAAATCAGTAAATTCTTAAATTGTGAATCTTAATAGATTATGGATATCTGGATTAAAAATGAATAATTCTGTTGACTCCAACACACCTGGGTGTCTGGACCACACAAACTTTTCTCTATAATATTCAAATTTAAAGTTGTATAGACCAAAGTTGTTTTCCCCTATTCCACATTGTTTTATCCAAGGTTATTTTAACCTTAGTGGTTCCTAGACACTTGAAGAATGGTACTTGCAATTATTGAATTTGAGCAATTTAGCTTTTATGAACTCAAGCTCAAGGTAGAATTGACCTTACAGTCCCATATAATAGAGAATTTGGATATAAAGATTAGAACCTCTTGTTATGTTCTACTTGAACCCCTTCTATTCTTGTAGTACATTATATTGTGGTCCTCCCCCAGAGTAAGATTTCTCCTTTACTAGTAATCTCTTTAAACAATTTTTTGAGAATTAAAAGGTTAGTTTATCTATCATTTTATTTAATGCTGATTCATCAGCTATTTCTTTATGATGGGAAGATCCAGACCTTCAGGAAGGCAATACACACCTGGGGTTGAAGCATTGTGTTGGTTCAAAGATCCTTCAAAACAAAAGTAGACAAATTCTAGGGATTAACTTGATTTGACTGAGGGTTGACTTTTGGACAAAAGAAACTTCCTGAATGAACAGCTGTAGTGTATAGCTGTAAAGGACTATTGTTTGGAAATGAAATGTACAAACCTAGCTTATTTTCCTCTTCTTGTTCCATTTAGGTTGTAAAAATCTTAAATCAAAATTCCAAGACAAAAGTCCTTAATAAGAGGAAATTCCTCTGGCATTGAGGAAGGAAGATTAGCAGTAGCTATTTTCCCTTATAATCAAGTAGCTACTTAAAGTGAAAGAAGCCCCCTGCCAGTGCTCACATTGTAAACATGTGGGAAAGAATGGGATTGCATGCCTATTCAGGTTTGTAGATACTTGAAGAGCTCTGCCATGTCCTGTACTTCCACCACCCATTTGGGTTGGCTTTCATGACGTTCAAGGTTCTCTAGATCTGTTTTAATACTCTGAGAACCTAGGAGCCCCCAGCGTCATCCTTGGCCCAGTTTCAAGTAACTTTATGACATTGTTGGATGGGTAAAGACAAAAATAGTTACTGAATGTTCTTGATATATGTCACATTTAGCTGTGTTACCATAACTGTGCCATACATTCTGCTAGATACCCTTGTCATCTTCATTTGCCAAATGCAAAAATAAGCAAGTAAATGTTATATTACTCCCAAAAGATACAAGAGGCAAGAAGCTGGAAAAGATCTGACCCATAGCAGTGTAGCCGTATTTTCAACACTTGTCTCCAATGTACTACATTGTCAGTATGTGAGCTGAATCTATTAAAGGTGGCAAATGACATAACTGAGAAACTAACTGCAGAGTCAAATTTCTGACTAGATCGTCACTACCAGCACCAACTATTGTAAAGGGAAAATGAAAACTATAATTAGTAGTTCAGCACTTTGGAAAGAGTCATGTATTTAGCATCCTGGAAACAAAATGGGAGACTGAATATTTTATTATGTCTCTGGGTATTGTTGCATTAAAGGAAACCAGAAAAGCAACTTCTATTCACTTATTTACTATTTGTGGTGATGTCAGCAATGTATCAACTGAAGGAAAGAAAATAAATGCTAGTGATTGTGGTGCATCTATTTTGTGCTGAAATATGCCTGCAACTTCAATTGCTTGCTTCAACATATTTTAGTGAGGTATCTCAAGGGGCAGCCTCAGAAAAATTGTAAAAGTTGTTTCATTTTCCATGCCCTTTCACTTCCCCAAGGATGTGTCATCCTTTTGTTTCCACTGGGTGAAAAGTGATTTTATGCTTTATATATTTCCCTTTCACAGTGGGCTCTTAAAAATCAGCCTTACAAAGGATATATGAAAGGGGACAGAATTTCTTGTAACTGTGGGATAGAAGTGATGGGAGAATTTCTTTTCTGAATTTGTGGAGAATGGGCTTCTCAGGGCCTTATAAGTTCCTAAAAATACACTGCATTATATGCCTTCTAAGCTTACAAATCTTATAATGAACTGTATGATTCCCAAGGTTACAAATCTTAGATCTCATGATACATAATGATAAAAATCAAACACTAAATAAAAGGCACCCTATAATCCATTAATTTCTAGACCCTTCTAAGCATTATGTTTTTTGGTTTTACATGAAACTTTATAGATCCATTGAAATTAATTTTTTCCATATATTGCAAGGCATGAATTCATTTTCTTGCTTATTAATAGCTAAATGAACATTAACATTTATTTAATGTCTCTTTTTTCCATTTTACTTGCTTTTGGTTCTTTGCCAAAAATTAGTTCTCATTATGAGTTGTTTTCTCTTGCTTCTTTGTAAGCCTATGAATTTGTGAATTTTATCTTTTGAATGTTACCTTTTGAATAAATGGAGGGATGAAGGCAGGCCTTGGAGTTCGGTAAGCAGGCTCAGCTCATAAGTATCTTTAGTTGTCATTTATTCTCCTCTGATTTCAAATCTCCTTTTCCTTAGCAATCATTTAAACTCTAACCTGGGTATTATTATTTCCTTAGTTTCTTCAATTTCTCACCAACTTAACACAAGGAACAACTAGCCTAGATTCCCCCTACATACCTAAAGGCTCAGAAATTCTCTCAAAATAGTGAAATAGTAAATGGTAAGACTTCAGTTTGTTGACTATTTCTTTCAGATATTATTCTCCTTGATTTCATGTACATTTTTTATACTATCTTGATATGTGTTTCTATGTTTATTTCACTTCTGGTCCCTATGAGTACCTCTTTCCGAAGGAGCATTTTTAACTTTTTGACCATGCACTTAAATTTAACAAAATTCCTTTTTTGTTGAGATATCAGTACAGCATTGACATGTTATCTAAAAGATTAAGAAAATATTTTAGTCTCTGTTTTTTATATCATAGCTGCTAAAGTTTCTATTTTTTTAAATTTTTACTTAGTGTCAAAGTGATGTACAGAGGGCCTACAATTTCATCTGTAAGGCAGTGAGTACATTTCTTATCCAACTTGTTACCTCCTCCCTCATTTTTCTTATTTCTTGGCTTAAGGTATGATAAACTAATACAGTATTAAAGATTACCATTATACACTTATGTGTATATTATGTACTTATGAGTACATCATTTACAAATGATTATGTAAGATGCCACAAAAATCTAATTATAGAAATATTAACATAAATACATAAAGTAGATCAGGACACAACCACTAAATGTAATTTTAACAATTTTAATTTCATTGAGAAATATTATTTGTGATGATTATTAAAATAGTTGCATGCAAATTTCAAAAGTAGCTCTTAAATATGTACTTTAATTGGAAGAAAATACATTAACTTTTTTATAACAGTAGTGCTTATCTCTTAGGGTTGAATGCTGTCATTAGCTGTTGTTTGCTGGAATTTCATTTCCTGATCTTCCTTTGGGTTAGATGTATCTATAGAACTACATTTCTGGCCAAAGAAGTGTAAGGAGAAATAATAGTCTATGTCACATCAAGAATGGAATATTTAGGGCTGGGGATATGGCCTAGTGGCAAGAGTGCCTGCCTTATATACATGAGGCCCTGGGTTCAATTCCCCAGCACCATATATACAGAAAATGGCCAGAAGTGGCGCTGTGGCTCAAGTGGCAGAGTGCTAGCCTTGAGCAAAAAGAAGCCAGGGACAGTGCTTAGGCCCTGAGTCCAAGCCCCAGGACTGGCCAAAAAAACAAAAAAAAAATGGAATATTTAGTTGGCACTGTTAAATTCTAAAACAACTCTGTTCTCCAACATGACTGACAGTAATAGCCTGGTGGCTGCTTGGTTAACCTTGGTTCTTCAATGATTCTCCTTGCTACAGTTGGTAGGCAGCATGAGTCAGCTACCAATATTTGTTTTTAAAACAACAAAAATAAGGAGTAACTAATTAAAATAACAAACTGTACTGGTTTGGCTGATACATGGAGGAGAAAATTATGGAAGATTTCAGTTTTGTATTTCTGTATTTTCACATTCTGTACAACTTCACTATTAGCATATTTCATTGAATGAAAGCCTACATCAATTATATATCATATTATTTCATGTCCTTGATCAAAGAACAAATATATGTGCTCTCTCACTCCCTTTTATGAGTTACTTGAATTGTTAACATCAATCTGCTGTTACATTGAAATTTCTTTTATGAAATTCAGAGGACGTTGCAATTTCTTCTGTCTCTGGCTTCATGTACACTGCTAGATGTTTGGTGAGTAATCATTACCCACATATATCTATGGGAATATAATGGTATACAATGCAGATTTATATACATGTAGGTATATTTATTTTCCAGTTTTCACAAAACGTTTTGTTCTTTGCAAGACAATAAAGAATTATATTCATTTCTCCACTAATGCATTAGCTTCATTTTGCTGCTATAACAAATTGATGATGCATCAGGGTCTAAAACCAACATTGACAGTAATCTTATAGTTTTGGAAATCAGAAGTCCAAAAAGATCTCAAAGGACCATTTTTTACAGGAGACCTTATGGGCCAATCTGTTTCCTTGTATTTTTCGGTTTCTAAAAGCTGTCCACATTCTGTGGCTCATGGTTCCAGTAAAAAAATTATAAGGCCACATCTTTGTACTGATGTCTCTGACACTTTATTTGAAATCATATCTTCTTCCAACTCTGCATCTTCTCTTGATCTACATTCCCCCTTATAATAAGTCTTGAACAGTGGTGGGATTTCTGGGTGACAGAATAGCTCTATTTTTAGAGTTTTCCTCAAAAAATTAAACATCCGTAGTTCTTTCCAGAGTGGTTGAACAAGTTTACATTCTTACCAGCAATGTAGTAGTGTTCCCTATTGGCCACATCCCCACCAGCATTTATTATTTGTCTTGAGAATGGCCATTCTAACTGGGGTGAGGTAGAATCTAGATTTTTCATTTGTATGTCTTTTATGGCTAGTCTCTCTTTAAGTTTTTAGATCACTTATACCAGCCTACACTAAAGCCACGAGCACATCCATGTCCATTGCTGAATTGTTTACTATAGTTAAGATGTGGAATCAACCTGGTGTCCCTCAGTGGATGAATAGATGAAGAAAATGTCGTATATATACACAATGGTATTCTGTGCTTCCTTCAGAAGACTGACATTGTCCCATTCTTAAGGAAATGGAAAGACATGGGAAAAAACATATTAAGTGAAGCCAAACCCAAAGAAACATAGGCTACATGTTCTCCCTCATTTGTAATAACTAGATTAAGTCTATAAATGTACAATGGATAGTAAAAGACAAATAATTACACCTGGATATGATTAATTAAACAGCACTCTAAGAATCTGCACTGTGAGAACACAGGAGGGTATTCTTAGGAGAGGATCACAAAGGCTGAATATCTAAGTGCATATGACTATATAAAATGTTGCTTATCGAAATGATCTCTAATAAATGGAACTGAGGGTTTTTTCAGTGTACTGTTTGCAGTTATTTCTTTCCTTTCTTTTTTCCCTTGATTTATTCCCTCCTGTTGCTGTTTTTTATTTCTGTACCTCTTTTCTTTTATGTATGTTTATCTGATTTGGGGAGTGGATGGGGAATCACAGAAAGAGTGAGACAAAGGGCAAACCAATTCAGCATTGATACTCACTAGACACTATGTTGTAAATGAATTTTACAACAGGGGGATGAGTGGGTTTGAGAGGGGGGAAAAGTGGGAGATAGTGAGGGAGGAGTAATACTGTTCAAAACGAAATGTACAGAAATAATAGAAAGATTAGCAGTCAAGGAAAGATTGGAGAATTAATGGTTCTCATTGCTGCATTCAAATTGTAGATTATCTGTCCACAGTGGTGCTTCGCAAAGCCAGTGTTACCATCACTTTGAGATAATTTGGCAACTGTAGGGCAGCTGTAAGTAGGGGATGGATATACGAAAAAGTTGAGATGTTCCAGGCCGTCTTACATGACTGAATAGTGTTCCTTTATTCACACTGCATTACTTCAAAATATCACCATCATATAAATCAAAGTAATATAGTACTATGTCCCATTTGGAATTTACCAACAGCTTCTTGCCATTAAAAATGGTGTGTCATTATATTTTATATGCATTATATAAAAATTGAACTATACGGTGCTGGGAATATGGCCTAGTGGTAGAGTGCTCGCCTCATATTCATGAAGCCCTGGGTTCAATTCCCCAGCACCACATATATAGAAAATGGCCAGAGGTGGCGCTGTGGCTCAAGTGTCAGAGCGCTAGCCTTGAGCAAAAAGAAGCCAGGGACAGTGCTCAGGCCCTGAGTCCAAGCACCAGGACTGGGAAAAAAAATTGAACTATAACTTGAAGGTAGCCATCAGTTGAGGAAAGATGAGTGTGGAGATGAAGGGGGTGACACTGATGCATTGTATTCATAATCTGACTTCTAAAACTGAGACCAATTGAACAACTATTTAATAAAAGTAATACTTTTAAAAAAGAAATCTTGAAATTGTGAGTTTACTAAGATAATCCACAGTGATCCTAACTTAAAATCATTTAATTTGCTTTTTCCCTAGGAAAAGTTCAATATTCACAGATTTTATGGAATAATATGAGGACATAATTTAGGAAGTAAAGGGAATTGTTTTGCTGACTCTAATAATGTAAACTTCATGTCTCTTGATGTATTTCTGTATATATATATGTATATACATACATACATACATATACGCTGTAACTTTTGCTTGAGTGTGTGATAGTAAGTTCATCATAGTCTTTTGGAGACATTTGTAAACTTAATTTACATAGTACATTTTTGAGATGATCATAAAATTAACTTCGATCATACTTTACCATGTAGACACTGACAATCAAGTAACACATGGTTAATAGTAAGATGCCATCACTTTTTAGGATGCATCCGTCATTCAGAGTCATAAAAACAACGTAGAAAAAAATAACATATATGTCTCTAAATAGATGAAACTTAGTGGACACACAGGAATAAGCAACAAATCTGCCACATAATTATCTAAGAACTCTAACAGATGCCTGAAGAATAAAGCATATATGTTACATTTCGACAGGAAAAAAGTATAATAGAGGCACATTCCATATCAGGTATGCACTGTATTTCATATTCACAGAAACAAAAAACCAGGGCTGAAATATCCTACAGAAATATTGAATTAGACATACATAAACTCATCTGCTCATAAAAAAGAAAGGAATATAGGAAACAAAGGATGGAGAAAAGAAGGAAAAATAAGAGGGAGAAAAGGAATAATATCACTATAATAAATATTCAAATTTTCTATTTTTAAGTCAGTTTGGTTCTTGTATGTATACATTTTGACACCATGTATTGTATATTAATGACTTTGAACTGTGGCTCATTTTTAAAAAACATGTTCTGTACATCATAAAATTGGTATAAAATTATTTTGTATTGGAAATAAAAGGGGTTTAAAGGCACTTATTTAAACATCTTTTTCATGGCTCAACTTTATATTCATTGGAATGACACTGATTTATGAACTCAGTTTGAAATGATACAATGATGAGAATAGTAAATATAAACAAAAACTTCAAAATCAATTACTAAATTCTCACTTTGAAAAATAGCACAGCTCTAAGATGTGATATTAGATATAACTTCAGCATATTATTAACAAAGAAAGCTAATTCTGTTATAGCGAAAAAGGTCTAAATTATATAATTTTGAAAAGTCATATAGGTGGGTTATTTTTAACTAGTGTAATTAGAAAACACAATCAGTTGTTGACAGTATCTCTGCTTCAGTAAAAATTAGATTGTGATCAACATAGTAAATGAATAGAGAGAAAGAGCTCAAAATATCCAGAGGACTGAGTGACAAAGAACACATGATCTGTGCCCAGATCTGCCAGTAGGACTGTTCCTAGTTTCCTCAGTGAAACGATGACATTCAAATACATCATACCTTAATGGGAACAAGAATGACCCTAGACTGAATGTCACACTGTATCTATAAATGTAGACTATTATGATGTATCAATTCAAGATGTATGTGATAAAATAACTGAGATTTCTTGAAGATCTATAGTACTTTGTCTATGTATTTGTCATTAAATAAAAATCACTAAAGTGGCTTTGAAATCAGTGATGTAAGCATTGCTTCTATGATCCACTTTAAAATATTAATTTGCCTGTAAATCCTATATAGACATAGTTAGTATGGCTTTTTGCTTTTATTTTTCATTTGTAATTATTTTTTATGTTATAATCACATTTTGCTCTAATTTATATGCACAAATAATAATCAATTGAAGCCACTGAAAGAGTTAGCATTCCAGTGAGAGACATTACAAATTACATCCCATTGGGATGCTGGCAAAACACTAAAAGTAAGTTGATTTTATATATAAAAATACTGTAATACAGTTGCTTTTCTGTCCATGAAATTTTAATTGGGGCTTTAAAGCAAATGACAGTAAAGATTACATGCACAATCCAAGTTTGAAAAGTGTGAAAAGGACAGAGTATGTGGGAAGGAGGAATAAGAGTGACGTCCAACTGTGTTTTATTTATATTCTGTTTTTCCAGAGCTGCATTTGTTTTGTTTTAGGAATCTCTGCCTTGTCTTTTCCAACCTAAGTTCTTTCATTTTATCTCTTCCTTTTATATAGTTCTGTTTTTCAGTTTGTACTACCCTCACACTTCTGACTTCCTTCTCTGTCATCTGTCATTACTGCAGAAAAAAATACTAGATGACAATAAAATGATGAATATTTTCCCTAAAGTATGCTAAACTTGCAACAAAAAAATAAAAATGGGATTATTTCACCAACAGTTTTCTACTATTTTCTCTGGATCACTTAATAAAAGCAGCCAACAAGTTTTCTTTGATGGTATTATATTTGGTTCTTTATTTGTAACAGAGAATTAATTTAAATTGAAGGAAAAACTAAGTCATTTGCACATAAACACACAAATAGTGTTTGTTTGATGAAGCTGGGTGCTCCTGTATTTAGGGTGTCAATATTTAGGATGGTTATATCCTCCTGTAGGAGAGACCACTTTATTAGTATGTAGTAACCTTCTTTGTCTCTTCTTACCATTTTTAATTTGAAGTCAACTTTATCTGATACTAGGATTGCAACTCCAGCCTACTTATGGGGGCCGTTTGCTTGGTAGATTTTATTCCAGCCTTTCACTTTTAGAAAATGTTTGCTTTTGCTGGGTAGATGTGTCTCTTGGAGGCAGCAGAAAGGTCATCAAAGAGACAACAGTCCCCTTGAACAAGTGGGCTAACGACCTAAAAAGAGACTTCTCTGAAGAGTAAATGAGAATGGCCAAGAGACATATGAAGAAGTGCTCTACATCACTGGCCATAAAAGAAATGCAAATCAAAACAACATTGAGATTCCACCTCACTCCAGTAAGAATGTCCATTATCAGGAAAACTAACAGTCACAAATTCTGGAGGGGATGTGGCCAAAAGGGAACCCTACTTCATTGTTGGTGGGAATGTAAACTTATTCAGCCACTCTGGAAAGTGGTGTGAAAGTTCCTCAGAATGTTAACCATAGAGCACCCATACAACCCAGCAGCGCACTTTTGGACATCTACCCAAAAGATTACAGGCAGGAACACACTAAATCCACCAGCGCAACAATATTCGTGGCAGCACAATTTGTCATTGCTAAAATATGTAACCAACCCAGATGCCCCTCAGTACATGAGTGGATCAGGAAGATGTGGTACATATACACAATGGAATTTTATGTCTCTATCACAAAGAATGACATTTCCCCATTTGTTAGGAAATGGAAGGACTTGGAAAAAGTTATACTAAGTGAAGTGAGCCAAACCCAAAGAAACATGGACTCTATGGTCTCCCTCATAGGGAATAATTAGTACAGGTTTAGGCAAGTCACAGCAGAGGATCACAAGAGCCTAATAGCTATAACCTTATGAACACAAAGGATGATGCTGTAATTATTTTCAACATGCTATGTGAAACCGTAGCTTTTTTGTTGTTGTTCCTCTTGCATCCCCTTCCTGTGCTTGTCCCTGGTGCAATCACTGTATCTCATCTGAGTACCCTCGATACTGTATATACTTGTATTAGAACTAGGGAAGGGAAAGGGAATATGAAAATCGAGAGACAAAGAATAAAAAGACAAATGACTCCAAAATCAATACTTACAAAACCATTTGGTGTAAACCAACTGAACAACTCAGGTGGGGGGGGAAGGGGGGGGAAAGGGGAGAAATGAGGGAGGAGATAAAAATTTATACAAGAAATACACCCACTGCCTTACATAAATAAACAAAATAAATAAACAAATAAGGGGATAATGCACTAACAAATGAATATGCTCTATTGACCAATTTTCCTGAAATCAATGACCAGGAATATATTCGTTCACAATAATTGTGTGATTACTTTCATATATTATGCAAGAAAGAAAAACTTCTCTAGCTTTTATATATCATTTTAGATTAAATGGTAGCAACTCACAATATATTTTCTTCACAGCATCATGAATTATAAGGGCTTTATACATAAAAACATCATACCATTAAATTAAAAAGTTGATCTGAATCTAAAATCATTGGGAACTTCCATACTGGTATTCATTAATGTTCCATGAGTTTTTTTCTTCAGGCTTCTTTACTAAAAATTGAAATATAATTTACCAACTATGAAAAAAGTTTGTGTTTCTTTCCTCTTGAAAATAATGAAATCATCCAGATGTTTTATAACCAAAGATGAATAAACACTAACAAAGAGATGACAAGTTTACTTTCTTCCATGAAAATAAACACAATTCTCTTTTTGGTCAGATATTCTGGAATAGGAGGATCTTCATATCTAGTATTTCACAGAACAACCAGGTAAAGAGGTAAAACATGTATCTTCATCCATGTTTTATGGCAGGTGGATAAGTTTCTTACAGCATATTCTGTTATAGTTTTTAAGTCATTGTTTTGGAAAGTCATTATTGGAAGACCAGATGGTAGAATGCTTATTTACAGTTGAAACATAAAGACACTCTTTGTCATATTGTTTTGTTTGGAGTCATTACATTTAATTGATCTTGAAATTAGAAGTAACATTACAGGCAACTCCAAATGTTTATATTTATCAAAGAAGTATGAATTAGAAAGAGTAGAGAAATAATATGCTGTATGTTCTCATAAGTTCTGACAAAAAATGCTCAGGCAAAAATATTTGTTATATGAAATTGGCAAAGAAATAATAGTTTATTTTTATCCTGTTCATTTGCAAATCCTGTGAATAAGATTTTCTTAAATGAATTATTCTGTTTAGGAAACAAATAGACTTTTGTGACATCAATCTACTAGATGATATAATAAAATGAATAAAAATAGCTACCAGTTAATTACTACTTTGTGCCAAGAATTATTTGAAAAGCTTTGGAGGCTCATGGCTTTATAAAAATATTTATTTATTTGTTGTCAAAGGAATGTACAGAGGGTTCCAGTTTCATACTAAGGCAGTGAGTACATTTCTTATTGAACTTGTTACTTCCTCCCTCATTTTCATCCCACTTGCTTCCCTCCAGAATTCCCTTGCCCCTCTAGTTGTACGGTTGATTTACAGCATATATTTTTGTAAGTATTGCTGTTGCATTGGTTTGCCTTTTACCCTTGGTCTCTCCCTTTTGATATAGCCCTTCCCTTCCCTAGGTTTGATAAACATATATACAATACCCAGGGTACCAAAATCAGTTACACTGCCATCAAGGGTAAAACCATGGGGAAGAAAGACAAAAGAAAAATGCATAATTTCACATGGTATGTTGAAATAACAACAACAATGATAAACCACTTATTTCCATAATTTGGAGCTCATTTCACTTTGTATGTATTCATATGTACATAGCTATTGAGCTATTCTAATCATCTGCTAGGACTATTCTAGACATATACTAATTATTACCAGTGAGGGAAACCATAGAGTCTATGTTTTTTTGGGTCTGGCTCACTTCACTTAATATGATTTTTTCCAAGTTTTTCCATTTTCTTATGAATGGGGCAATGCCATTCTTTCTGATATAAGCGTAGAATTATTCCATTGTGTACCTCATTTTCTTGATCCATTCATCTACTGAGAGGCATCTGGGTTGGTTCTATATTTTAGGGATGATAAATTGTGCTAGGATGTACATAGTTGTGTGAGTATCTTTAATGTGGTCTTGCATGCAATCCTTTGGGAAAATGTTCAAACGTGGGGTTGCTAGGTCATAGAGACTCATGCTTTTAACTTACTAATTCTTTTCAATTGCTGCTATGAGATAAACATCATTATTAACCCATTTTATTGTTATGGAAAGTGAAACCTACACTGTTAACATATTTTCAAATAATCTAGAAAGTGAAATGAATCAAATTGTGACAATCAAACCCCAGCAGTCTGACTCTGGAGTTACGACTCTTAGAAATTATGAATATTTTCAAAAAGAAAATATCAGGAAAGGTTCTAGAGTTTGAATCTCTGGGTTCCAATCCTACTTCTATCTCTTATTAGTCATAATCTATTGAATATAGATAAGATTCAAGTTCAACATCTACAATACTATGATAGTAAGATTAATCTCAGAGAGTTAATGTAAAGAGGAGAATATATTAAAGTTTAATAAAACATATAGCAAAGTATCCAGAAACTAGAAGTCTGTTTTCCCCCTTTATTCATGACTATTTTAGTACTGTCTTGTGATAAACTTTTTCTGAATTCTGAAATTATTGTAGGCTTATGTTTAAAATACCACCTTAATTATGCTTTCAGCTATAACAGGTATTTTTTGCTGAGGAAAACTTTTCTTGAACCCCAAAGGGTAGGCATCGTGGCCTCTCTTTTTATCTGTCTCCTTAACTCTGCACTATTTTCTCCTGTAGTCACCTTGCAATCATTTTACAAACCAGAAAGGAGACCACCTATATGGTGTTAATGACAGAAGGACACATTGACCAATCTCAAGACAATAGACTGTCAGACCACTTATAACTACTGTCTACCATCTCTGATCACCAGAACACTTGTGTGAATAGGACTGTTTAATAATTATGCATAGCATCTCTCCTATCACCAATTATGCATACTATTTAAAGCTAAGTGTCTGTTTAGGAAAGATAGCAGAGGATGAGCTATTGTGCGTTCTTTCCTCATAGCTGCCCATTCAATGTAATAAATTTTCTTCCTCTCCTCTTCATTACTCCTTTGATTTGGCTTGTGGATGTATGGCTATACATGATCTTTGAAACCCAGTCCTGAAGTCTCAAATTCCCTCTAACACTATCCCCCCAAATAGTACATTTATACTGTCTAAAAGTAACCTGATAATTAAATGATTAATAAATTTACTTACATGACTGTTGGCTTGTCAAATATTTTATATTGACTAATATGATTTTAGACTAAGGCTACTAAATTGAGTCTTGTGTATAAGCTAATAATCACTGTTGAAGGAAAGTATATGATTAGAGTCTACCTGCAAAATAATTTTTTCAGTGTTTAGGAGATCAAAAGATATATGCCCTGAATGTAGAAAACTTTTAATGCTAAATATCTATTAAATTAAACACTTTGGTAGAGTGATTTTTGTCATCTAACCATTTACTAATAATACTACATTTTAAATAATTATTTAAAAAGTCAAGTGAAGCCAGGTGCCCGTGGATCACATCTGTAATCCTAGCTACTTAGGAGGCTGAGATATGAGGATTGTGGTTCAAAGCCAGCCCAGGTAGGAAAGTCTATGAAACTCTCATCTCTAATTAACCACTAAAATGCTTGAAGTAGGACTATGGCTCAAATGGTAGAACTGTGGCCTTAAGCACAAAAGCTCAAGTACAGTGTCCAGGATAGGGTGCTAGCCTGTAATGAAAACAACAAAAAAACCCCAGAAAGACAGCACATAGGCCCAGAGATCAAGCCTCAATACTATAAAATAAAATTATTTTAAGCCCCTATTTTAAACAAAAATAAATGATGGCTTTCGCAGTTGTTGAGTTTCTTTTCTGAAATTTGCTATGGTATGTACTTTAAGTCCGATTTGGAAGAATGGTGACTCATCAGGTTGTTTTGATTGATTATAGAAATTTTATTCAAAAATCCAATGCTGAGTAACACAAACTCAGATGAAATACAGATTCAATGCATCAACAAAATTCAGTTTTGATTAATATATTCAGATTTGTAGTAAAACTATAGAAATGATTTGAATGTTTCTCAGTATTCAAGTTTTATGCTCTTCCGAGAAAAAATTATTATGGTATATAGATAATCATAATTCTCAAGGGTTTAGGATCCTTATCCAGTCTTGATCCAAATTCTTTTAATTGTTAATCACAATTAATCACTGTGTTCTGAAAGCATATGTTAGAACAAATTAACCTTGACCTTGGAGAAGCCATGTCTAAGTAATCTTGCTAAAGGTATTCTTTGAATTAGTATGAAACTATAAAAGCAATTCAACTTCTAACTTCCAAATTTCCAGTCACTCGTGAACTCGTGGTCTGATACGAATAAGCAGCTTCAGGAAGGCCAGTCACTTGATTGCTTATCGATTGCTTTTAGGGGATTTTTGTGGAGCCTTTAGAAGAGCTGCCTGTCACTGGCAAGCCATTGAGTTGCAACCACAATGCAGTCACTTGACTGACTCCCTCCGATAGACAAGCTATTGTTCAGGAAAGGAAACCTCTTCAGCAATACTTAAAAAGCCATTCCTCTTGGAAAGCACACCTTGCAAACTTGCACAATTTTCTGTTTCATTGGAGCTAATTGGTTCATAAGCCTAATGGATTTACAAAAGTTAATTGAAATTCCAAATTTCTTTTGACATATGTAAGTACCAAGTAAGAATTGAAATCTCAGCTGATTTTTTCCATAGGTCCTTTTGACTTAAAAAAAATAGAATCCCAGTTTGTTTTTCTTGTAGAGTTGAGATTGGATAGAACCAGTTCTTTTTTTTTTATTTTGCCAGTCCTGGGCCTTGGACTCAGGGCCTGAGCACTGTCCCTGGCTTCTTCCCGCTCAAGGCTAGCACTCTGCCACTTGAGCCACAGCGCCGCTTCTGGCCGTTTTCTATATATGTGGTGCTGGGGAATCGAACCTAGGGCCTCGTGTATCCGAGGCAGGCACTCTTGCCACTAGGCTATATCCCCAGCCCCTAGAACCAGTTCTTAATGGACATTAATTATATAGTAAGAGATTTTAATCACTTGGGGAGAAAAAGCCATTTTTTAAGGGTTTCACTTTAGGAGGAAAAAATAGTTCAAAATTGCAAAAGACAAAAAAGAGCTTGGAGGGGGAAGTGGAAGTGTGGCTCAAGTGGTAGAGTACCAGCCATAACGTGGCAGGGGTGGGGTGGTCTGAGGGAGATCTTAAGGTCCACCCAAATCATTTTTTTCTAGCACAAACAAAAAACAACAACAATAAAACCCATTTTTAAAATACCCTTATTAGACTCTTCAGTAATCTGTGCACCCATTTTGACATAGATGTTTTGGGGACGATGTAGTGTAATTGACAGTTGTTCAAATTAATGAATCCTATCTGAGGTGAAGCCAGGCTCACTTTGTATTTGATTTCAAGAAATTTATTTCAAAATAAAACTTTGTCTTCATAATTTTGAATGAACCACCTTATTATATTCTCTAGCCCTGAGTAGCTTCCCTTCCAACTTGTGTCCACCCTTTTCCAAGATACTGATGCCTTAGTGATTTAGGTTTCCATTCTTGGCTAGAAGAACATATGCGTGGGAAAAAAGTGCATGGGATCACACACATTTTTTACCTTTAATTAGAACCTAGCACTATTTAGGACCATGGGAAAGTGTTTGAAATTTAAATTTTGCACACCAGTTATAGCAACAGCCATAAATTTAAACAGTTAACTGTATTTAGAAGCTCAAGTTAGCTAGGTGCTGGTGGATAACACCTGTAATCCTAGCTACTCAGGAGGCTGAGATCTGAGGATTGCAGTTTAAAGCCAGCCCAGGCAAGAAAGTCCATGAGACTCTCATGTCCAATAAGCCACCAGAAAACTGGAAGTGGCACTGCTGCTCAAATTGGTAGAACACTAGCCTTGAGCTGAAGAGCTCAGGCCCAGAGTTCAAGTCCAATGACCAACAAAAAAAGTTCAAGTAATCATGCTATTCTCAAAAGTATGTTTTCAGGGCTGGGAATATGGCCTAGTGGTAAAGTGCTTGCCTTGCATACATGAAGCCCTGGGTTCGATTCCTCAGCACCACATAAACAGAAAAAGCCAGAAGTGGTGCTGTGGTTGAAGTGGTAGAGTGGCCTTGAGCAAAAAGAAGCCAGGGACAATGCTCAGGCTCTGAGTCCAAGCCCCAGGACTGGCAAAAAAAAAAATAAAAAAGTAAAAAGTATATGTTTTCCAAAAAATATAACATTGATTTTTCTCTTTCCAATACACTTCATAAAAATAATAATAGGTAAAATTTTTAAAAATAGAAAATTATTAGTCAAAAATTTTCTTTGCTTATGTAAATAGTAAACTATGTATTCCTAAAGGCCTGCAAATAACACATCTGACTCCTACTTTTAGTAGATTGCAATATTTTTAGTAATGTTTTAGAAAACAGCATCTGAGTTTAGCAAGTAATATATTTTTATACTCTGACTCTGCTTAAAGACAAACAAACAGGTGCATAGTGATATTTACACATGGTTAGGATGATCATAGTTCCCAGTTGACCTAGAAAAAAATCTAAATTATGCTTGTTGTCCCAGTTTAACTGTTAATAGCATCTCCTTATCACTCAGAAAAGGTTTCATTTTGTAATTCTAATGAGATAACTTATGCCAGAGGAGCACTTCTAACTCTTTAGTTTTTTTAAAAAATTTATTGTTAGGGTGGTATACAGAGGGGTTAGAGCTACATGGGTGAGATGAGTACATTTCCTTTAGAACACTGCCATCTCCTTCCTCATTCTCTTCCAGTTTTTCCCCTTCCAACTTCCCTCTGTCCAAAGTTGCATAGTTCACGTATAGTTCATTGCCAACATAGTGTCCAGTGGGTTTCACTGCTGAATTGGTTCATCCTTTGTCCCACTGTTTCTGTACTTCCCCTTCCCCTCCCCAAATCAAATAAACTTATACATAAGACAATGGTGCAGAAATTTTTTTAAAAAGCAGCAACAGAAGGGAATAAACAAAAGAAAAAAGGAAAGACGCAGCAGCAGCAAAAAAGAACTGAAAACCGTATGACAAAAATATCTCTTCTATTTATTAGAGTTCATTTCAATAATCATCATTTTGGATGATCTTATGCACAGAGCTATTAAGCCCTTGTGATCATCTCCTAAGAATATCCTCCTTTGTTCTCATTGTGTGAGTATTTAGTTTGCTGTTTAATTAATCATGTCTAGGCTTCTGGTAAGTAGAATGTGCCTATAAATCTGCCTGTAAACACATTGGATAATAAATGACAAATAATTAACTCTCTTTGGATGAATGAAGTTTAGTTCTTGTTATAATGGTAAGTGAGATAAAGAACATAGAATTTGTCTTAGTTGATTTAGACTGCCATACTAAAATACTATACAGAGGTTAGCTTATAAACCAGTGAAGTGGATTTCTTAATCCCAGAAACTGGACAGGTAGAGATGAGATCACAATTTGAGGGCAATCTGGGCAAAAAATTATTGATATTCTTTCTCAAAAATAAGCCAAGAATAGTGGCACATGCCTGTAATCCAAGCTAAGCAGCGGGAGGATATAGGAGGATTATAGTCTGGATCCATACCTGGGAAAAATTATCAAACTCTATCTAAAAAATAAAGCAAGAAGCCTGGCTTAAATACTAATGTGCAAGGATCTAACTTCAGATACTAATTCTTCAAAAATGTAGAAAGAATTTAATTTCTTACAATTCTGGAGACTGGAAAGTCCATGATCACAGTGCTGACAGATTAATCCTGTGATGTGGGGCCTTTGTTCTGGCTCATAGATAGCATCTTTTCTTCATCTTTATATAGGTGGAAGGACATGTCCCCATTTGTTTCAATTCATTATCATGGCCCCTGTCCCATTAGGAAGGCTCCAACATTATGACCTAATAATTTCTCATAGGCTCTATGTCTGTCTTCCTACAGTCACTTTTGGGAATAAGTTTCAATATATAATTTTTTGAAGGATATACTTCCTTTGGGTGTATATAATTTTTTCTTAGACTTAATAATTGCTATACTTATTTATCTGTATTAAATCTAGGCCTTCATTTTTCTATTGATTCTAATATGCTCAAAATAGTCTAATAATCTACATATACCATGCTCTTCTGAAGCCTTCTGTTTAGGGTTTTACTCTAGATTTGTCATGCTTCAGCTCAATTACTGCTATGCTGAGGCTTTCCTTGTTCATCATTAGTGGGTTTCTCTTCACCTCTCCTTTTCTTTTTACATGAAATCCAAGGTTTCTTGGATACCATTCCATTCTGTTTCCTCTGGTTCCAGTAAATTTCTTTTGCTCGTAGGGTTTAAAAGTACTGATAATTTCATGCTTTTAATGTATGAAAGTATATGCAGATTGATAATTTGATGTGTGAAATTATAGACTAAAATAATTCAGAAACTTGAGAGCTGTCTTCTAGCTTCTGTTATGACTGTTGACAAGTCAGAGACTAGTCTAATTCTTAATAATTCAAAAGAAACCTATGTTCTTTGGAAAATTTTCTGTCCCCAGAGTCATAAGTTTTCTAATTGCTGGCCACAATGGTGATCCTTCAAATTTCTTTTGTAGTTTTGTTCTAGACAACAGCTCCTTTCAACCAAGGAGTTGGTAGGCTTCCATTCAGAAAAATATTTTTAATTATTTCTTTAATAATTTTCAACTATATTTTCCTTCTTTATTACTTTAATCTGTCACAATAGTGAAATATATCACAAAGCAAAAATAATTTTGAGTCTAACACAATCTCACTTTCTTACATGCACATATGTATGTACATATGTATGTATGTATGCATGCATGAGTGTACATGGTGTGTTAAATCACCCAATGGAATATGTTAAACTGCAATGATTAGTGTTCTTTTCCTTCATAACATTTTTTCTTCTTTCCCTGACATCATCTGTCTCATAAGAGATGTGACAGGCATATTTAGACAGTGTGAATTTATTTTCCCTCATAAAGCTGCATTTCATCCTGAAGCTGCTTACTGGAAAATTTTTGTAACATTTTAGATCTTTAGGGGACATTTTTTCACTCCTTTGACTTTTATGTGCTATTGTATTCTGTTATGATCTCTAGTGAACCATATTTTTTTGAAAGACATCCAATTGTTGCTTCAGAAAACAAACTTAAATACTAATTCTGAATACAGCTATAATTGAATACCCTGTCAGCTAGAGATATCTGCCCAAACAAGGTGGTCCATACCTAAGCAGGATATAAAGGTTATAGTAAACATAATCCTCAATGGTTAGCTTATTTTTCAGGGTTTTTGCTTTAACATTTAAAGTTTAATACCAATAAGCAACTTTTAAGAAATCTAGAAACATGAAATTATAATTATGCTTGGGTTAACATTCCATCTTTATTTTTGTAATTTTACTTGTACAAAGGGGTTTCAGTTGAAAATGTCAATTTATGAGTACAATGAATCTCGATCAATTTTATAGATCCTCTCAATAATATCCATCCAATTGTGCCACTAATCAAGTAACACTAAAATTGGAAGAATATGTTGAAAAGGGACTGTGCGACTTGTGGGTGGGATGGGATAAGTAAACTGGGGGAAAGCAAACAAGAGACGACACTGTCAAAAAAGAAATGTACTCATTACCTCACTTATGAAACATCAACTCCTCTGTACAAGACCTTAAAAATTAAATGTATGAATATTTCTGAGAACTATACAAGCTATTTACTATTTAAATCTAGCTTCTCAGTGAGCTTTCCTCATAAATAGAATAGGCAGTTTGATATCAAGAATATTGTTTATCATAAGACCTCTCACCTTCCAACAAAGCAACATGCTCCCTTAACAACCTGACCATTCTATATAGAAAATTAGCTTTTGTAATTAGAATTTTTTTGCCAGTCCTGGGGATTGTACTCAGGACCTGAGCACTGTCCCTGGCTTCTTTTTGCTCAAAGCTAGCACTCTGCCACTTGAGCCACAGCACCACTTCTGGCCATTTTCTATATATGTGGTGCTGAAGAATTGAACCCAGGGCTTCATGTATAGGAGGCAAGCACTCTTGCCACTAGGCCATATTCCCAGCCCAATTAGAATTCTTTTGAATCTCCCAAAACATTTCTAGGATAGTATAAACTGTCTCTCTTTGTTTGCAGGAATGTATACTCTATAGTCTCTGTGAAGATTCTGAAGATTACTTTTTAAAAATTGCTAAACATACCCGTCTCCCATACACACACTCATATGCTTACATGATTCTTGGATAATATCTAAGTTTCAGAGAAACAAAGAATAACTATTATGTTGTGGACTTCCCTAAAATGAGTGAAAAATACTAATCGATAGACTCACAAATTCAATGAAGATCTATGTGAATTATATGCAACGTAATTGAGTATACTTCTATGAGATGTTGGAAGTTATGAGATCACAAGATAACATTTGTGAAGTGCTGAGGAGAAAAACGGAAGTCAAAGAATTGAATGACCATGGAAAGAATCATATATATATATATATGGTACTTGGTTTACAATTAAATGGTTATTCATCATTATTTGCAACTGTGAATGTAAGCAAAATATGTTGAGTTGTTGGCAAGTATGAAAACATAACAGTGAAATCAGTTGGAACTGTGTTAGGAAGGGTTTGAGGGAACAAGGAAAGTGAATGATGAGGAATTGATTGGAATACACCATATACATGTGTGGAAATGTCACAGTGAAATCCTGTCCTGCGATATACGTTAATAAAAATGTTTTAAAATGCTGAAATGTAGAGTAAGAATTGAAATCATGTACTTGGGGCTCTTTCTGATGCATCTGATCAGGCTGTAAGACCATTAACCATTTTTTTTACAACCATATCTACAACAATGGTAGTTTTGTATCATATTATAAGCTTTAAGATAATTATAGAGGACCTTCCATTATACAAAATACATATGATTTTATACACAATCAATTATTTGTTATATATTATTTTCACTCATTATTAGTAACACTCATGTCCACTTTAGCACTGAAAGCAATAATATATTCTTACTCAACAAATAGTTGTTTATATTTACTTAAATGTTTATAAGGCAAAAATCAATTACTACATTAGTACTTACTCTATGAACTATTAAAATAAAATTTAAAATACGTTTATGAAAAAATGATGTGCTGATTAATCTCAAAAGAAGACCATGCAGAGCAGATTAATCTCGATTGGATTGAGACGTGCCTAAGATATTAAACTACACATCTGGGAGTGTGTGAGGGCATTTTCAGAGAAGATTAACTGGTGGAATATTTGCCCTAAATGTTGGTTTTATTAATAGTCTGTTGCCTGAATGAATAAAAAGGAAAAGAAGAGGAAGCTTTTCTGCATGCTAGTTGCAATAAGATGAACTACTCTCTCACTACTACTGCATGCTCTCCTTGTAGTAGTGTAGTAACATCTCTCAATCTAATCCACAGAAAACTTTCCTTTCTTTGTTTCTTCGGATATTTGTTATAGCAATGAAAAGCTAACTCTTACCAGGGATGGATTACTCTGTTTTATATTCAATTCATACATTTCCAATGATACAAAATACAAAGGAAAAGAAAACCCAGTCAATTATTAGAAGATCTGACAGATATTTCATAGAAAAGAATATTCAAGTAACAGATTACTATATTTACTTAAAAATTTGACTATTCTTTTGCTTTAAACTTTTAAAAGAATCCTTAGTGTGTGGTTTATTTTCTTAACAGATAATTACGTAGGCAAGAAACTGTAGGAATCCATAGGGACAATGTTATTCTGTACTTGTTTTACACATGGTAGAAGATAAAGATAGAAGATCATTTTATTCCGGGCCTATGAGATATACTTTGCTCAGGAACTGTCCTTTTCCCATTGCCTATGCTTGGCATTGTTATTGGAATCAGTTTACTGTGTGTATATTTATTTGTGTTTTTCCTATTGTGCCCCCATTTTCTTTATGCCAATATTATACTGTTTTATTTACTACATCTTTGTAATATATAGTGAAACAAGGAAATATGATGCCTCTAAGTTTTTTCTTTTCAAGATTGTTTTGGCTATTTGGGTTAAGTGGCTCCACATGGGTTTAAAAATTGTTTTCCTCTATTTCTGTAAATTAGAGTTGTGCTTTTCATAGAGAATATATTGAATATTACTTTGGTTAGTTTTGACATTTAACAGTGTTGTCTTTGAGGTCATGAACATAGTATATCATCCATTTCTTTATGTTTGCCTTAATTTATTTTTATCAATATGTTGTCATTTTCAGTGTGCAGGTTCCTTAATTCATTAAGCTTAATTATTCAACATTTCATACATTAAAATTCAACAACAAATGACATTGCTCTGTAATTTCCTTTTCACACAGTCAATACTAGTGTGTAGAAATAAACCTAACTCTTGTATGTTGATTTTTATATTTTGCATCTTTACGACATTTGTTTATTAATTCTAAGTTATATTTTGGAATATCTATGATTTTCTCTATTTTATCTGAGTATATTGGAAACCGGTTATACTGGTATTAGAACTAGGAAATTGGAAGGGAATACCAAAATTGAGAGACACAGGGTAAGAAAAGACAAACAACTACAAAAGCAATATTTACAACTGTTTGGTGAAAATGAACTGAACATCTGAACAACTCATGGGGGGGAAGGGAAAGTGGGAGGGGGGAGGGGGGAATGAGCGATGAGGTAACAAACTGTACAAGAAATGTATCCAATGCCTAATGTATGAAACTATAACCTCTCTGTAATTCTGTTTGATGATAAATATATATATATATATAAAGAAGTAAAAAAAAGACTCTCATTTATAACAAAAGCAATCTTACTTATTCTTTTCTTTTCTAGCTTTCATTTTACTTTTTTAAATTTAATTTTATTGTCAAGGTTGGTTACATGCGTAAGGTAGTGAGTACATTTCTTGTCAAACTTGTTATTAGCTCCTGCCTCAATGGTGCTTTTTGTTACTTAATTACTCTAACTAATCTTCTACTACCATTTTAAACATAATATTTCTGTTCTTATGAAGAGAGTCATATGAAGAGAATGACTTTATCTACTTATGAATTTAAGAGAAAAGCTGTATTTTGTTTTTCACTATTAGTATGATGTTAGCTTTGGACTTTTCATAATTTATTTCTATTTTCAAATCATTGAGAGTTTTTACCATGAAAGAGTGATAAATTTTATCAAGTACTTTTTCTGAATCAATTGAGGTAATTGTGTAATTTTTACCCTCCACACTGTCAATGTGGTATAACAATAAGATTTGCATATTTTGAGACATCCATGAATCACTTTGATGTCATTAGATTCCTTTGTAGAATTCTTTTACTGTACTGTTGAATTTAATTCACTGGAATATTTTGGTTTGGTATCAGAATAGTGCTTGCCTTTCAAGATGAATTTGAATGTATTTCCTTGCCCATCAGGCTTTGGAAAAGTTTGAGAAGGACTAATGCTAATTTTTCCTTTTTATTATTCCATATGAACTTTTGATTGTTCTCTCTGTCTTAGCAAGGAACTTCGTTGGGAATTTAATGTGGATTGCATTGGATTTGTATATCATTTTTGGCAGTATGGCCATTTTCACAATATTGATTCTACCTATCCATGAACATGGAATATTTTTCTATTTCCTGCTATCCTCTTTGGTGTCTTTTGTTGTTGTTGTTACAAGTCCTGGGATTTGAACTCACAGACCTTGAGCTTCTTTTGCTCAAGGCTAGGACTCTACCATTTGAGCTATACACAGCACCACTTGAGCCACAGCAGCACTTTTGGGTTTTTATGTGTATGTGGTACTGAAGAATGTAACCTAGTGCTTCATGCCTTGTTCCTGATTTTAGGGAAAATGGTTTTACTTTTTCTGCATTTAGTATGATGTTGGCTGTTAGTCTGTCACATATAGCCTTTATTGTTTTAAGGATAGTTCCTTCAATTTCTAGTTTCTCCAAAACTTTTAACATGAATCAATGTTGTGTTTTGTTGAAGGATTTTTCTGCATCTATTGAGATGATGATATGATTCTTATCCTTGTCTCTGTTGACTTGGTGAATAACATTTATTGATTTGTGTATGTTAAACCAGCCTTGCATCTGTCAGATAAAGCTTAGTTGGTCATAATGTACGGTTTTCTTCATTTGTTTCTGGATTTTGCTGGCTAGTATTATATTGAGGAGCTTTGCATCTGTGTTTAACAGAGAAATTGGTCTGTATTTCTCTTTTTTTGTTGAATTCTTATCTGGCTCTCTGATGAGTGTGATACTGGCTACATAAAATAAGTTTGAAATTTTTCCCTCAGCTCAAATTTGATGGACAAGTTTGAGGAATGGTAGTATTAGTTCATCCTTAAAAGTTTTATAGACTTCAGGGGTGAAACCATCTGGGACTGGGCTTTTCCTTGTTGGAAGATTTGTGATTACTTACTTTATCTCATTGCCTGCTATTTACCTGGTTTATATCTTCTTGGTTCAGGTTAGGCAATTTTTATGTTTCTAAAACTTCATCCATTTCTGCTTGGTTTTCCTACCTTAGTGAAAATAAGTTTTGAAAACAGTCCTTTATAATGATTTAGATTTCTTGGATGTTTGTTGTAGTTTTTCCTGTGGCATCTCTAATCTTGTAGATTTCAATTTCCTCTCTTTTTTGAATAATTACTTATTTATTGTCAAAGTGATATACAGAGAGGTTACAGCTTCTTACGTAAGGTAGTAGGTACATTTCTTGTACAATTTGTCATTAATCTCGCAAGTGGTCTGTCAGTTTTATTAGTTTTTTCAAAAAATCAGCTTTTTGTCTCATTGATCTTATGTATGTTCTTTTTAGCTTCTATTTCATTGATTTCTGATCTATTTTTTGATGTCTGTCTCCATCTAGACTAGATTTGATTTTTTCTTGTTTTCCTAGCCGTTTTAATTACATTATGAAGTTGTCTACTTATGCTCTTTTGGATTTGTGAGTGGGTGCCTGTGTGCATGTGCATGCATGTGCACACACTTAAGGGTGTGAACTGGGGCTGGGAATATGGCCTAGTGGCAAGAGTGCTTGCCTCACATACATGAAGCCCTGGGTTCGATTCGTCAGCACCACATATGCAGAAAACAGCTAGTAGTGACTCTATGGCTCAAGAAGCAGAGTGCTAGCCTTGAACAAAAAGAAGCCAAGGACAGTGCTCAGGCCCGGAGTTCAAGGCCCAGGAATGGCCAAAACAAAACAAAACAAACAAAAAAAGAAGGCTGTGAACTTCCCCTCAGCACTGCTATTTCTTTATTGCGGAGGTTCTGTGGTGATGTGTTTTAATTTACATTGAATTGTAAGAATTTTCGAATTTCTTCCTTAATTCCTTCTGTATCACAGGTGTTATGCAGTAATGTGTTATTACATCTCCATGTATTAGAATGAGTTCTGCAATCTGTTTTGTTGAGAACTAGTTTGATTCCACTGTGGCCAGATAAGCAGCAAGGAATTATGCCAATCCTCTTGTATTATTTTAGGTTTTTTGTTTATACTATGATATGATCTATTTTGGAGAATGTTCCATGGGCTACTGAGAAGAATGTGAATTGAGTTGTTCTTGGGTGGAATACTCTGTGAATGCCTGTTAACTTCATTTGGGTTATGGCATCATTTAATTCAGATGCTTCTTTGCTTATCTTTTGTTTGCTTGACCTGTTTTTTGGTGAGAGCAGTATAATAAAATCTCCCACTATCATTGAGTTTGGGTTTATCCTGTTCTATAAGTCCAAATTTAATTGTTTAACATATTTAGATGCTCTGTTGTTTGGTGCATAGATATTGACCACTATGATTTCCTCCTCATGGGTCATTCCCTTTATTAATATGTAATGACTTTCTCTATCTCTTCATATTATTTTAATGAAAAGCCTATTTTTTTATCAGATATCAATATGGCTACTCCTATATTATTGCAGAGTGTATTTTCATGCAAGATCTTTTTTCTCTTCTTTCACTCAAAATTTGTTTTTAATCTTTGACTGTGACATGGGTCTTTTGGAGACAAAAAAGATGGATTTTTTTTATACAATCTGATGTTCCTTTTCTTTCAATTAGGTAATTAAGCTCATTAATATTTAGGGTTGTTATAGAGGTATATGTCTTGTTTCCTGCCATTTTTTAATTTATTTTACTTTGTTTCTCTCCTATTCCTGTTCTTACTAAATTGATCTTTTGGTATTTTTTTTTTGTTTTTCTTTGATTTTGGTTGTTTACTTCAGATTGTATTCCTCCCTTTAGTCTTCTATGTAATGCTGGCTTAGTGTGCATCAATGTCTTTAATTTTTGTCATGGATGCTGCAGTCCACTTGTTGGTTCTGGAATCCTATGTATCTGTGGGGCCATATTTGCTGCTTATTCACATTGCTGTTGGGTAATGAGAGTGGAGGGGGGAGGGTTCTTTGCTATTTTCAGTCCTTACCTGTACACATTATAAGTTTTTTTTCAGTTCATGTGATTCTCTTCTTGTCATTCTCTTGTGGAAAAGCACAGCTAAGACCCCAAATTTTTGTTTGATTAGAGAGACCTGGGGTGATTCCCTGTTGTTTTGCCACCATCTTCTTCCTTCTTCTTAAAATATATTTTTATAAAAATAAAAATTTAAAATATAAAGTTTTTATATATTTTTATAAAAATTGTAAAATTTAAGTCAATCAATTATTATTCACTTTTATGAAATTGTGTTAAAATATTTTATAGCACAACAAGATTTAAAGTAGTTGTTTGCACTTCTTCAAATGTAAAAACTCTGTGCAGTAGTTAGAACTATTATTTTGCCAGTTTGGTAGGTTATATGATTTCCCTAAGGTCATGTAGCTACTTAAGATTTTAAAGATTAAATTAATACAGGATTATGAATTTTATATAAAGATACAAAATGATTATACACTAATATGCTTCCTACTAAATCATATTGCCTCATTTTTCATTATTTTCATGAGATAAAGTCTGCCAGAAATGTCTTTCAATATATTCACTGAAAGTATTCAGCATGACTATTTCTTTTCAATTTTATATTTAGCTGTTTTCTTAAGAAAGTCTCAAATTTTCTTAAATGTCATATAATTCATATGTGATATTTCACAAATACAGCAAATTTGTCTCAGGAAGCATGGTAAAGTTACATGCTGGCGGCTGATGCCTATAACCCTAGCTTTCCAAGAGGCTCAGATCTGAGGGTCAGGGTAGTGGTTAGAGTCCAGTTCCAGCAGGAATGTCTGTGAGAATTATCTCCAATTAACCACCAGAAAACTAGAAGGTGAGCTATGGCTCCAAGTGGTAGAACTCTAGCCTTGAGGGGAAAAAAAATCTCAGGGACAGTGACCATGCCCCTATTTCATGTCTGAGGGCTAAAAACAAGAAAAAGAGAAAAAAAGCAAGCAAGCATAGATAATTGTCTAATGTTCAGAAAACAAGATACACAGAATCAGAATAAGGAATGTCTGTTTTTGTTCATTTTCCTAGTGAAAACCTGTTTCAATAAGTTCTCAACTAGACTGAGACTACTTGAATTAAATTATAATTGCATCATTGAATAGCAAAGCTAACGTTGATAAGTTGCCTAACATTTTGTATCTTAGATTCCTTATTTTTAATATGGGAATGGTAATATTACCTATATCATAGTATTTCTGCAAGGATCAAAATCAGTGAGAGGCATGTAAGAATTAGCAAATATCACTTGTGGAGTCATCTCTACAGATAGCAGAAGATGTAAGAAAAGTCAAACACATATGAAAGTTGATATTTGTACTCTATAGCGACCATTTAATATAATTTGAAACTACCTTAGTAATAATCACTATTGTAGGGATGGTCAAACAAAACATGAAATACCATAGATGGGGCCTCCTAGATCTACAGAATTTATATGTATTTTACCATCTATCTATCTATCTATCTATCTATCTATCTATCTATCTATCTATCTATCTATCTACTATCTATATTTAAACAATATAATAGCATTTAACATGAGAATTTCATTCATTATAACATACACCTAATAGGAGAATATGAGAGAGAGTCCAACCTATCTCTTATTCTCCGGAGCTACCTATATTCACAAAACCAAACTAAAGAAAACAAAAAAATGTCTTTCACGCAATGACCTAAAGTTTATACTAATTTGCAATGTATAGACGCTGACTTAGAAAGAAAAGTAGAATAGATATAGCCTTTTCCTCCAGAGTTTAGGAGAAATTGTGAAAAACTTTAGAAAGAAGTGAGGGACACGGTAAAATTCAAATTTAGGTATGTTTCATGCAATCTTGTGGATTAAGGAAAGAAAATGTAATTGAAGACAGGGAGATTGGCTGAAATATTTTAATCCAGGTAAGAAATGAAGAACAGTGATTGCAGGAGTGGAGGCAGAACATTATTTGTATATGCTTGTGTGTGTGTATTGTGTATGTATGTATGCATGCATGCATGTGCATACAACTGTATGTAGTGTTCATAATAGGCATGTGATTAATTTGGATAAAGAAATTTATAAAGTAGGAGAAATAAGATATATTTTCTCAGTTTCTGGCTTGTGTAACGAAGAATCATAGTGGCACCACGTGAAATAGGAATACAAAAGAAATTTCCAGCACTTGTATGTACATCTGCATTTATTCTAGTATATTTGTTTCCTTATATCTGCTGATTCACAATGTCCAGTCCAACATCCAGTCAAGATTTACTTTTTAAGTTCTGTTTGAGCTATGTCTACTCATAAAATCATTTTGACAACAAACAGAATAAAACAATAGTTGAATTTGAGCAAAAATGACTATTAGAAGAATGTTGGGGATTCACGCTGCCCTTCAACCAGTCCTGGGGCAGTGTGGGAGGGATCCCCTCCCACCTTCCGTCCTCAACCAGAAGAGAAGCAAGCTCGGCTTGGCCTCCCAGCTTGGCCACGTGTCTAATGGCGGAGGCCCATCTCTTGGGGGGCTGTAGTCCCTGCCCACAGAGGAAGTTTCATAACATCACCTGATGGGCAGCCCCATTCAGCTAATCAGTCACCCCAAGTCCTTCCCCTTCTGCCTTTGTCATCGTAATAAATTCTTTTTTTTTTTTTTCAAATTTTTATTATCAAACTGATATACAGAGAGGTTACAGTTCCATATGTTAGGCATTGGATACATTTCTTGTACTGTTTGTTACCCTGTCCCTCATACCCCCCTCCCTCCTCCCCCTTTCCCTTTCCCCCCCTGAGGTGTTCAGTTCACTTTCACCAAACAGTTTTGCCCTCTGAAGGCTGAGGCACATGGACCATTGAATCGCCTCCCCGATGTCTCTCTCTCTGCCGCTGTTCCACTTGTAAGGGGACCGGGGAGGGGGGTCTCAGTATTTCTCCTCAATTTAGCACAATCTGTGGGGTTGCTGAACCCTGAAATTCCAGGCCATGCGTTCCCGCCTGTGGCCCGCGTTCGGGCGCCATAATGTTGGGGTCTCTTTGGGACCCCTCTCCCCACTTCTCCAGGGGAGATGCCTGAATTCTAAACTATGAAAAAAGACTCAGCTTTGTCCCTTTGCCAGCAGAAGGCAAAGCGTGTTCTAATGGATTGCGCTAAGTTGAGGAGAAAGTTGCCGAGACCCTCCTCCCCAGTCCCCTTACATGTGGAACGGCGGTGGAGAGAGAGACATCGGGGAGGCGATTCAATGGTCCATGCGCCTCAACCTCCAGAGGGCGGGCAGAAGAATTTATTATGGTGACAAAGGCAGAAGGGGAGGGACTTGGGGTGACTAACTGATTAGCTGAACGGGGCTGCCCATCAGGTGATGTCATGAAACTTCCTCTGTGGGCGGGGACTACAGCCCCCCAAGGGCCGAGCCTCCGCCATTAGACATGTGGCCAAGCTGGGAGGCCAAGCTGGGCTTGCTTCTCTTCTGGTTGAGGCCGGAAGGTGGGAGGGGCTCCCTCCCACACTGCCCCAGGGTTGGTTGAAGGGCAGCATGAAAATAACATGGAAATAAAATCACATTAAATTGTAGTGTGTTAGTAATTTATTAGCATCATCAACATTATAGTCAACAAACATTTCAGTTCCAACTCAGTGCTAAATACTGTCCTGGGCATTGTGGATGCAAAGACCCAGGGAAGAAGTTTTCTAGATTGAAATGAGTGTTCATTTTAAAATTGGAACTGGAATTTATCTCATTAAGATTTGGAAGGGTGATTCCTTGGGGCCATTGTAAAAAGAAGCCTCTTATAACACAGACATCACTTAGGTAATGATCATTTAGGTGCAATAACAAATCAAACTTATCACAGTAGCTGATATATGATAAGCTTATGATAAATGTTAAATACTGTGGAAATAAAATTGTAATTGTACTCTTGGTAGTTTTGCAATCTATTATAAATGCATTATGCATATGAGCCTCATCAGAGGAAGGCATAATTATTTAACATGGTAGTATCTCAGTACTTAGAACAGAATTCCTCTAAAACTTTGTCTTTTGAAGCTTATGTTAGTGATCTAGTGAAGAAAATGAAAAAAAATTGAAAGAGTAGAACTTTATAGAACCGTTATAAAAAAAAATGATGTATTTCAAACAAGGAGTGAAAATATGTTAATTGGTGTAACATACCACCAAGGGTACGATAAAAGTTTGGATGAAGGGGAAAACAATTCTAAAAAGCAGAACCACATGATGTAACACAAACTTAGTATAATGAGAATTTCTAGCAGATTTGGGTTATAATGAACTCAGTGTGTTTTAATGAAGCTAGTTACTGAGTATCTAATTAAATTTCACTAGAATTCATCACAGGCCATTTTATTGTAACTCTGTTAAGATTTTTATGAATGCAGAATTGTGGCTGATATTATGAAAATGAAAACCTAATTGCATTACTCTTCTTCATCATTTAATTTGCTTAAGAACTTTGTCAGTATATAATAAAACATTCTTCCATATCTATCTCAACATTTCTGTTAAAATAAAAGAGAAAATCTGTTGGAAATTACCACATGCCTCTATGATACTCTTTGCTGTCACAAAATAAGAGGGACTAAATTGTGAAAGAAGCATATGTTTTAATTTTTATTAATTTACTCTATTGTTATTATAGAGTTGCTATACAGAAGGCTTACATTTACATACATCAGGTAATAAGTACATTTTCTTTTGTACAGTGTCATCAGTTTCTTCATTCTCTTCCATTCTCATTTCCCATCTCCACCTACAAATTGTATAATTCACTTTCATCCATGTCCAGTTCATATGTTTTTAACAAACTTTTAAAGAAGTGAAAACCTTCTTTGGCTTAAATTTTGAAAACTCAATGAGTGAGATTTTGCAGAGTCTAAACTGATATATTTCATTCAAACCTGGGTAAACTCTGCATAAAAACAAATGCCAGTAAAACAGATGGTAATGATTTCTGCATGGATTTGTCCAAATGATACTTTTCAAAATTCAGCAATAGATTCTTTGACTATCCAAATGGAAGGCCAGTGTTTGGCAGAGCTGTACTTTGGCAAATTCTTTCTCTGTTGTCTAATATTCCTAGTTTTGTAACTTTTCCAGGCTTACAGCTGCCTTTCCATTTATTGACATTAAGCAATTCTGGCAATGTTGTTGTCCTCAAATCTGCTCAGTTGAGAATATCTCTTATAAGAGCAATGTGTAGTTTTCCAGAGAATTTTTTGTTTCCTAAGTCCATACCTCACAGTCCTCTACTGAACATAAAACATAAATGTACACTTAGTTTCAATCTGTGGCAATTTCAATAGATCATTGGACATCTGTATATTTCCACATTAGACATGTTATGCTCAATAGTCAATTCAAGGTTGTAATTATGCCCAGATGAACATCACATGCACTCTTCATCACATGCATTCACAATAACCATTTAAGGAAGAGCCCTATATCAATGTTCTACTCAGGAATATTTTCTCTAATGGCCATTAAATTGTATATTTCCTGCTTTGGCTAGAGACAGAAAGATTCAGTATTTATGTTTACTTAGTTAGCTTTGTTAATTGAACTCACAAGCAGGATCCCTGGCCAAATTTATAAGTCAAGATGAAGAAATGGGTTTGTCAGTGTTACTTATAACACTTTCAAGAGGAAGAGCTAGTGAGTGAACTTAATAATGATATTTTATATGAGGTAGGTTCATACCCAACAAAAGAGACAGGGAAAAACATTTCTTCTGGTATATTGTAGGGGAAAGAGGACGTGAGGCAAAGAGGAGGTAATCAGTTATCTGTCCAACCACCTATCTCTAAGAAAAAGGTTCAATATACAGGCAAGTTTATTGGACAAGTTGAAGGCAATATGAAATAAAAAATGGAGGAGGTTTTGTTCTACTTCCTACTAGAAGTGGGAAAAAAACAGTTTTATAACCTGCCCAGATTCCTGTATATACAGGGTCTGAGAATCAGAGCTGATCAGTGGTCTCCTGTGTCTAGGATCTCTTTTTGAAGGGAAATAAATCTTACGGGTAGGCTTTGACAGTGGAAAAATTCAAGAGCATGATTAAAAGTACTTTAGACAAAATTTAGTCATTCAGACAGTGTGATACAGCAAAAGGAGATATATATATATAAATCATATATATATAAGTAATATATATATAAATATATGTATATATAGATCAATGGAGAATAGAGATCTCAGAAATTTTCACGTATATGACCAAGTGTTTTTTGATAAGATTATCATGACTATTGAGTGGGTAAAGAATCATCCTTTGAAAAAACTGTTGGGAAAAGTGGATATCTAAATAAACAATAATGAAATTGCATTCTAACTTTACACTATCTACAAAAACAGATTAAAGACATAAATTCAAAAAATCTAAACTATTAAACTCTAAGAGTAAAATGGAAAAACTTCATAAGGTTGGATTTGATGCTGATACAAAAAAACAGAGGCAAAAAACTAAAATAAATTTTTAACAAAATATAAAATGTCTATTCAATCCTGGAGGAATATCTCAGCTATATCACACTATTCTAGCAAGCATGAAGTCCTGAGTTAAAACTCCAGCACCACTATAAAGAGAACAAAAACCAAAACAAAGGATGCTTTCCGCAGAATGAAAAGACAAGAGTAGGAAAAAAAAGATTTGCAGATCATATATCTGATAAAACTTTAATGCTGAAAGTATATGCAAAACTTACACAATTAATAAGAAACAGTACAGCCCCAAATGGGCAAATGATTTAAATGGACATTTCTCCAAAGTAGATAGATAAATGGTAAATAACTACATGATTATATAAACAAAATTGATCATCAATAGAGAAATTCATAACATAATAATAAGATATTCTTTCTAAATATGATTTTTGTTATTAAGGTGTTATACAGAGGAGTTACCATATCACAATTCAGGCAATGTGTATATTTCTCTTTTGGACAATATCACTCCTTTCTTATTTTTTCCTCAATTTTCCTCTCTTACTCCTAACTTCAAGTTGCATAGTTCATTTTCCACATAGAATATATGGAATAGCATGATCACGTTTGTTCATCCTTCCTCTTTCCCTTTCTTTTTCCAAGATATTTTCTACCCATTAATGTGACTATTGTATTTAAAAATTAGTCAGTGTTGGCAATAATATATGGGAAGTGGATCCTTAGTTCACTATTTCTGGAAATGTAAAATGTTGCTGCCACTGTGGAAAGACAAAGGATCCTCAAAAAATTAGAGAAGGTCTTACCATATGATCTCATTAATTTTACTTCCAGGGTTTCATTTAAATAATTGAATGCATAGATTCATACTTATTTGACATCTATATTCATACCAGTGTTATGCACAATAGCCATTTGGTAGAAGTAACCTCATGTTCCTTGATGGGTGATTTGAGTGGAATCCAATATATGCGTATAATGAAATATTTTTCTGTTTTAAAATGGAAGATGCACATTACAATACAGGTGAAACTTTAGGACCTTATTTATGCTCAGTAATAAAAGCTACTCATAAAAGGACAAATCCTATAAGATTCCATTTGTATAAGACACCTTGAGTAGTCAAATTCACAAGCACAGAAAGTGGCTGGTGAAATTTGGACAAAGAGTTGGGGTTTTTTTTGCCAGTCCTGGGTATTAGACTCAGGCCCTGAATACTGACCTTGGCTTCATTTTGCTGAAGGCTAGCACTCAACCTCGAGCCACAGAAACACTTCTGGCTTTTTGTATATATGTGATACTGAGGAATCAAACTCAGGGCTTCATGTATGTGAGGCAAGCACTCTACCACTAGGCCGTATTCCCAACCCCAAGAGTTATTCTTTAAAAAAATTTGAAAGTTATACTTTAATATTCATTTTACCTAGAAATAGTAATGATTGCACAATGTAAGTATATGTAATGGCACTGAAGTGTACATTTAAAAATGGTTAAAATGATAGATCTTTTATTTAGTATATTTTAACATAATAGAAAACGTGGACATTGAAATGATTGTTACATGTTTTAAAAGTACCATTCCTATTACACATGCCTTGATTGTTGATTCACTTTCTATGAGCACTATTTGAACATTTCCCCGTACTCTTGTCAGAATGTTTTCTTTCTTAGAGGTCTTCATAAAGTAACAAATATTTTCATGCTTGAATAAAATCTGAATTCCATTGTATTATACAACAGTTAGTAAATTCAGCTATAAGAGAGAAAAGGGGAGGTGAGAGAGAAGCATACAGACAGAAACAGAGAGAGAGAGAGAGAGACAGAGACAGATTTATTTGTTAAATTTCCTTTGTTCCCAGTAAACACAGCACTTAGAGTTTACATAAAGTTATGACTAGATAGGAAAAAGAAAAGTCTAATCTTACAAGCCCCAGTGGAATATAGGGACTAGGAAGGGGAGATATGAAAAGCAGGCAGGCCGATACATCCCTGTCTCCTCTCTTTGAATGAAATTTTATAAAGTAAAAGTAATTAGGTACATTGAGACAAATTCCACAAGAAAAATGATATTTTGTCTTAGCTGTTGTTTGGGATTCTGGAGTATTTTTAAAGGGTAAGTTCTTAAAAAGTACCTTTCTTATGAGTCCTCCTAAACTCCCCTGTGTTGTAAATGATATTTAGAAGTTATGAAGAGATGCAGACTATAGATGCAGATAAAGATTTTTTTTTTTTTTGGCCAGTCCTGGGCCTTTAACTCAGGGCCTGAGCACTGTCCCTGGCTTCTTTTTGCTCAAGGCTAGCACTCTGCCACTTGAGCCACAGCACCACTTCTGGCCATTTTCTGTATATGTGGTGCTGGGGAATTGAGCCCAGGGCCTCATGTATACAAGGCAAGCACTCTTGCCACTAGGCCATATCCCCAGCCCCCAAATAAAGATTTTTATATGTTTTAATTGTTGTAGGAATAAAGTAGTCCTGAGTTCCATGGTCTCATGATATACTGCTTTTGAGTCCTTCTTATGCCAAACCCTATCGTAAGCACTTACACATCTTATTAATTCACATGTTACAAAGATCTTTAAAATTAGTACCATTATTAATTAATTCAAATCCAGAAATTAGTATGCACTATCATGTTAATGGCATATTGCAAGCTTTATTGCATTTACCTTTTACCTTGGCTCACTACTGTTTCACTTCATATCTTACTTCATTTAACAATTTTAAGAACCTTTGCTTTTATATTCTGTTTGTATATGGAGATCCTTCGGGGGGGGGGCAACTGTTATTATGTTGTTTCAAAGTAATTTCCCATGGAAGAAATGGCTATTACTTTTGCAGACTTATATATGTATTATCAGGAGGCCAGTACTCTCAGTCTTCTGTAATGCCACAACTCTGTCTCCTTTATGTTTAGCTTAATACTTGCAATGCAACCTTACTGCTGAATACAAGTAAAAAGTTTCAGTATCACAGACCTGTTTCTTCAGTTGCTAAAGAACTACACAAATTCCCTGCAAAATTTTCACTTATTACTAATTATCCAAATGACATTTGGAGAACTGCCAGAGCCATTTCAAATTCCTGTGCTCATTCTCAATGATTGAAACTATGGAGTATAAAAATAGCCATGAAGTATAAAAATTTCTTCCTCTGTCAAAAGCACAACCTGCCGTCCTCACTCCGAGGTGTTTCTGAATAGTTACTTAGATATGGAACTCATATTCTTTCTGTCACTGATTACTTATTACATACATGTTATCCTTGTTTCTCAATTCCAGTACTATAAATAGGTTCCACTACATTTCTTGCTGTTGTTTTCAGGAAAACCAGTGAAGTTTACTTAATTGGACATTTCTCCAACTTGGATCCAAAAAACCATTGAAACTTTCATACTGTGAAATAACTTCTGTTTTGAAGTTAGCTTTACAAATTTATCATCCTTAAACTGTACATGTTAGTCGTTTCTAATTCTTTGTTATGGATTTGTACTTTTCTAAGAGTATTGTACACACAATTTGCTTTGCATTTTTGCATATATAAGTGTCTAAGTAACTGCCCCAAACTTTTTGATTTTATAGCAATCGGGATTATGTTACATCTGCTTCTGAACACAGTATTGTGCATATAGAAAACATTTGGTAAAGCTATAGTTGATCTACATTGAGTGATGCAATTTCATTGACAATAAACCCATAACAGAGTCTGTTTCTTGAAACAGCCCTTTATTTTCCTTTCCTTCTCCCTCATTTTACTGTAACATATTTGATCCAATGTCAGGACTCCTCTAGCCCTTGTTTGTTTGGGAGGCATTTCTCAAAATACAGAGTTAACTACTCATTGGTCAGAGTGGAGGACCTAGTGGTTATCTTGACGGCTTCATTGTAATTGAAGTAGTAATCATCATCGTGATAATCTTTTTTAGATCCCTTTGTAATTGCCCCCATTTCATTTCAGTTATGTGCTAAGAACTTTATATATCACTAATCTTCATAGCAAATATAAGGAACTTATTATTATGCCAGAAACCATAAAACAACAATAACATTCATTGATAGCAAGTATTGTGATTAATGCTTTATTAGCTTTTTCTCATTGAAGCCTTAAAACAATCCTGTGAATTTAGTACTATCAGTATGTCGTATGCAGCAAACTGAAGTTTAGACAGGCTAAGCAATTGTACAACATCACATAGCTGGTACAATAAGCAACAAACAGGGAGAGAAATGTGCAAAGACTTAACAGAATTCGAATTTAATAAATTAAATAATAAAAGCTGCAAGCTGACAGCATATATCTTCAACCAGGAAAAAGATAAAAATATAAATTAATGTATGAAAAATTCTAAATTTTATGATTAAAAAACACTTCTAAAAGCATCTAGTACCCTGGCTTACAAAATAGACTACTTTACAAGACCAAAGGAAGACTGGCCTCAGATTTAGGTTTAAGCCCTTACATTAGATGAAATCAACTAATATGTGTAGTGCTTATATCGTAGGCACAATGCTACATAGTGAACCATTATTTTACTTTCACTACATCACCAATTGAAGTTAGGGTACAAAGGCAATGGGAAAGAATTTCTCAAATTTACCAAGAAAAGTTCAAACAATTGCAGAATCAGAAACTCAGTCCAACACTTATCTTCTTAGCATTTCAGTGCCCTGAGTAGGTTGGACATTTCTGTTATTAATTGTTTAAAATTGTGCATTTTCCTATTTTGTTTAGTTTAAATTAACACATGGATTATGTCCTGATATTAGGATTTGAATACTTGAATCAGATGTCAGTGGCTTATGCCTGTAATCCTAGCTACTCAGGAAGCTGATATCTGAGGATTGTGATTCAAAGCCAGCATGCTCTGAAAACTCCATGAGACTCTTGTTTTCAATCACCAAAAACCTGGAGGTGGAGCTGTGGTTCCTGTGATAGAGTGCTAGCCTTGAGCAAATTCCTCAGGGACAGTACCCAGGCTGTGACCTCAAGACACAGGAAATGCACAAAGAAAAGACTTGAATGTTTGCTTTAACATTTGTTCTTCTACTGTATTCTATGCTTTACATGCACAATGTCCTTGGTATTCTTTAATTCTAAGATCCAACCCTGACTGTCTAAAAAGTCACTCCTCCTCCTCCTCTTCTTCTTCTTCTTCTTCTTCTTCTTCTTCTTCTTCTTCTTCTTCTTCTTCTTCTTCTTCTTCTTCTTCTTCTTCTTCTTTTTCTTCTTCATCTGTTTCCTTGTGATGGGTTTTGAACTGCAGTTTTAATCCTAATACTAGACCACTGGAGCCACACATCCAGTAAGTCCTTTTTGCTGGTTAATTGGAGATGAAGATTTTAGGTTAGTGTGTCAGGGATGGATCCAAAATTGTCAGTGCTGGCTCCAAACTTGGTCTTGCTCAACCATAATTTTCCTGATTTTAGACTGCAGAGTAACTAGGATCATAAGAATGAACAACCAGGGTCTGGTCAAAGTTATATATTATGGGATGTAGCTCCATGGCAAAGTGCTTTCCAAGTAAGTGCAATATCCTGGGTTTGATCCCCAGTACCAAAAAAAAAAAAAAGACCCAAAGAACTCATTTCTTTAGCAGTTCATTTATGTGTTCTTCCTTTTTTTACCTCTCCCTTCATCCTCCCATCTCCTAAATATCAGTATATACTTACTGAGATCCATTTCCTTTCCAACACACTGGAATCTGTAGCACCTTGTAGACAAGTAGATAGAGTGACCCTGGAGTTTGAGTGTTTTATTTGAGTAAAATATTGCTTTGTATATTGCTTTATTGGTTAATGAGATTTTCTTCTCAATAGTTGTCGCACTGAAGGAATCTGTTTTGATCAAAAAGCACTGACAAAGAAACAGGACTTTGAGAATGGAAGTATGTGTTCTTATAACACATTATTTTCTCCGGCTTTTAGAAAACAGAATAGGCTTACCAGAAATTATTTGGGTCAATACATGCTGTCTGTATTTGCATACCATGATAGTTTATAAAACAAATATCCTAAATTTATTTCTATAAAATTGAATGACGTACTACTCTGGACAAAACTATTTCTATGCCCCTTGTTTAAGCTGGCAAATTACTCTTTAAGATCTTACTTGCTTCCCAAGAAGATGGTTGTAGAGGCAGAATGCTCTCTGAAAGAAGCCAGATTGGTTTGAATTTTGATTCCTATTCTTTTTTTTTTTTTTGCCAGTCCTGGGCCTTGAACTCAGGGCCTGAGCACTGTCCCTGGCTTCTTTTTGCTCAAGGCTAGCACTCTGCCACATGAGCCACAGTGCCACATAAGCCACAGTGCCACTTCTGGGCTTTTCTATATATGTGGTTCTAGGGAATCAAACCCAGGGCTTCATGTATGTGAGGCAAGCACTCTTGCCACTAGGCCATATCCTCAGCTCTGATTCCTATTCTTTGAATCAACATGACCTTGGACAAGAAATACTGAATTTTATGAGTTCCACTATGCTTTTCTTAAATAAGACATGGAAATCTTCACTACCTATCTTTTTTGTTGTTGTTTTTGGTTGTGGGGATGGAAATCAAGGTCTGGCCACTGTCCCTGCATTCTGTTGCTCAAGACTAGCACTTTGAGCCACAGCTCAACTTCCAGTTATTGGATGGTCAACTGGAGTTTAGTCTCAGGAAGACTTTTCTGCCTTGACTGGCTTTCAAATGCAATCCTCAGATATCAGACTTTTGAGTAGCTAGAATTACAGGCCTGAGCCACCAGCATTCTGCTACTATGTATCTTGCAATGATTACACGAATTAAATATATTGTTTTCTGAAATATCAAGTATATTTAACAACACTCATTCTGTCACTTTCCCCTACCTCCTCCCTCCATTCCATCTCCAATCAATTTTGTTTCATCATTCCATCTTCACACATGTATATAAGTATTCAGATGTTATCCCTCTTCCCTCTGATCACCCTCCCCTAGTAGTATTCATATCCCTATTTCTGTGCATGTTAGTTGTTCAAAAAGTGTTCACTATTGCATGTCACACATTCAGGTATAGTAATTTAATCATTTGGAAACCATGTTTGGTGAAAATGTCATTAGCTTGATTTTAAATTAATTTTACACAACCCCAACAGCTATGTTCACCAAATCTCACTCACTACATATACCCACAGGAGGAGTATCCTTTCCTTCTTGTATGGGGCAAAGTGCTCAGGGAGAAATTTGTCTTCCCTCACCTTCCATGGGTCAGATTCCACCCTGTCTGTTCACTGCGCACCTGTAGATTGGACAGCCACCTCCAGAGGAGTCACCTCCCTCACTTCCCACTCACTCCCTTCTCCCTTTTCCTTCCCTCTCCCTCACCACCATCATAGAGCACATACAACACATGTTGAAACATTGACACACTGGGTTTATTTTCATCACACAGTGTCCCTTTATAAAGGAAGAGGGGAGACGAATTCTTCATGGCCAGGAATGTATAACTGTTGCAGACGATTGTGAGGTACGTCCCTGGCCTGGTTGTCTCTCGAAGTAGATCTTCATTGGCCCTCTTCCTTTCTTGGTTCTGGAGGCGGCTTATTTGTTCTTCATCCCACGCCGGCCACGGCTCTTGAGACCCTTCCGGGTTGATCTCCGGAACTGGAAGGACAACAACAGGGAGTTGTTAGAAAGGCATTGATGGAGAGAAGACAGTGGAAGGGAGATGGGAACAGGGAATTCACAAGAAAGGTCAGGGCTGGGAACATTTTGGGCCAGGGAAGCACAGGGAGGATCTTGGGGAAGAAGTGAAAGGGAAGGAGAGAGGACCTGGGGTCAGTCACCTTACCTTTCCTTTATACCCAGGTCTACAAAAGACCCTTTTCTTGGTTTTTCCGTGCTTGTTTGATTTCGCCTTCTTGGGCGAAGTCCTCTTGCTGGTGACAGGAGCAGTCGGCCATCCCTGCAATATGATTCTGCTCATCTTGTCTCCTTCGCTACCTGAAGCTGTCTGACCTTCAGGCCTTGGTACGTTCAAATTTATACCCACCCAGGGCAGCGTTGCCATGACCTTAGTCATTGTTACATCAGCAGGCCAGTGCTCCAGCCAATCAGTGGCCAGGGAAGGGCTTACACTTCACAAAGCACCTCCCTGACTATTGGGGTTGGGGGAGGGGCAAGAATTTCTAGTTGTTGAGAGGCTTTCCTTTAGTGTTGTTTAAGATCCTAATACAGCCCTAGGCTGGTGGATCATCCCTGTAAACCTAGCTACTCAGGAGGCTGAGAGCTGAGGATCACAGTTTACAGCAAGCCCAGGCAGAAAAGTCCATGAGAATCTTCTTTCCAATTAACCAACAAACGCCAGAAATAGACCTGTGACTCAAGCTGTAGAGCAATAAAGGTCAGGGACAGCTCCCAGGTCCTGAGTTCAAGCCTGACGAACAGCACACATACACAGGAGCCTTCTAAAGGAACCTGTTGTCTTTCTCATCTCCTCTTATCAATTCTAGTATGTCAATTGGCACAGAATTTCTCTTCCACAGGTTTCCCGACACTAGCTCCATTTTTTAGTTTTTCATTATTTGTATCATTTTTTTCCTTTAGATTAAGTAACTACATAAATTTCACAGTACACAGTTTTGATAAGGGTCTGTTATCAAAGGAATGAGACTGACACAAAGTGAAAGTCAAGCAAAGCTTTATTCCGTGCCAAGCATCAAGAATCATACTGACCGGTCAGGGCTGTGTCTAAGGAGAAAGGGCAGCCCCAACTAGTCTTTTCTTTTTTAATTTTTATTGTCAAACTGATGATCAGAGAGGTTACAGTTTCATATGTTTGGCATTGGATACATTTCTTGTACTGTTTGTTATCTCCTCCCTCATTCCCTCTTCCCCCTCCCCCTTTCCCTTTCCCCCCATTAGTTAGTTGTTCAGTTGATTTACACCAAACAGTTCTGCAAGTATTGCTTTTGTAGTTATTTGTCTTTTAACCGTGTGCCTCTCGATTTTGGTATTCCCTTTCAGTTTCCTAGTTCTAATACCAGTATACACGATTTCCAATGTACTCAGATAAGATACAGTGATAGTGCAGGTACAACCACAGGAAGGGGATAGAACAGGGTCATCAATAATAGAAGCTACAGTTTCACCTCACATGTTGAAAGTAATTACAACAGTGATAAAACAGTCATTTCCATCACATGGAGTACATTTCACTTAGCATCATCTTATATGTTCATAAGGGTACAGTTATTGGGCTCTTGTGATCCTCTGCTGTGACTAGCCTAAACCTGTGTTAATTATTCCCTATGAGGGAGACCATAGAGTCCATATTTCTTTGGGTCTGGCTCACTTCACTTAGTATAATTTTGTCAAAGTCCTTCCATTTCCTTATGAATGGGGCAATGTCGTTATAAAAAGAGACTTCTCTGATGAGGAAATGAGAATGGCCAAGAGACATATGAAGAAGTGTTCTACATCACTGGCCATAAAAGAAATGCAAATCAAAACAACATTGAGATTCCATCTCACCCCAGTAAGAATGTCCTATATCAAGAAAACTAACAATGACAAATGTTGGAGGGGATGTGGCCTAAAGGGAACCCTACTTCATTGTTGGTGGGAATGTTAAATGGTTCAGCCACTCTGGCAAGCAGTATGGAGATTCCTCAGAAGGCTAAACATAGAGCTCCCCTATGACCCAGCAGCCCCACTTTTGGGCATCTACCCAAAAGACCACAAACAAGAACACACTAAAGCCACCAGCACAACAATGTTCATCATAGCACAATTTGTCATAGCTAGAATATGGAACCAACCCAGATGCCCCTCAGTAGATGAATGGTTCAGCCCCGCCTAGTCTTACAGGCTACTTTTATAGGGGAGGCTACAAGCTGCAGGGGGAGGATTATGGGATGCAAGGCATGTAACTGTTAAGAACTGGATCTTATTATTATTAGTCACTGTCAGGGAGGTTACATGTGTGCTCTTTGCTGATTGGGCGCCTCCACCTGATCTGGCTTGCCAGTGTTTAGTTATCAGGAATTAGTAGACCACATTGTAATGGCTTCCAGGACTTGTTTTTCTGAGCAAGTTTTATCAGGATTGTATCAGCTAGGGTTACATTAGCTCAAGAACAAAATGCCCCACAATATGTCTTTTATTCTAAAATAGAGTTGCTAGAGCTATGATAGTTGTGTTAGGTCCTTACAAGTTTAACCTTCCCATCGATGGACATTGTTATTATAATCTACAATGCTTACGAACTCTACGAACATTTACAGTAAAACATTTTTTTCCAGATTAGGTGATACGTACATTTTTTTGTTTTTGCTTAGTATCATCTGTTCCCTCTTTTTTTCCCCCTCATTTCCTCCCTTCCAACACCGCCTTTGAGTTGCTTAGTTCCCTTTCATAAATGTCCATTGCAGCTGTTGGGCCCCCTCTACTGTATTTTTTCACCCCCTTTCCATTCATTCTGTGCCCTCCTCCCATCTTTCCTCAGGTGTGCGTGTGTATACACCACATGTGAGCCAAAGAATGAAAGTCTTCGAAATACAAGAAGCGGTTCTTTGTCTCCTTATCTTTGGAGTTCTTTTCACTCTTAGGTGCTTAGGTCTTACTTTTTGGTGCATTTCTCTCAAGACTGTAGAGAAAAGACTGCATATTTAATTGATTTTTCTGCCTTAGAATTCATTATAAAATTGCTTATTTTACTTTTTATACTTTATTAGTGTTCTTAAATGTTTACTAAAGCCTTTATTGGTTATTCATCCATTGTAATTACATTTACTCATTCATATAAGGGATTCTTGTTTTCACCACGGTGGTGGGTAAATGGAGAATGTTTAATCTCAATGTCTTCTTTATGAATCAGGGAAAAATACATTTCCTCTTTAAAGAAACAAGCTCAGACCAATTAAATAATTTGTTCAAGTCTATATGTCAGAGTCAAAGTCCATGTTTTTTTGAAGATAAAGCATTGTTTCTACAACTGTCATCACCCTTCAAGTGATAGAACTGCACCATTCACCCCTCAATTTGGAATTCTCTGGGTAGAGAATAGAAAAATAATTTATACATACAAAAGTATTTTGTGTAGTTTTATAAACATTTTCTGTATTTTAAACACTAGCCTGATAATATTTTATGTCAAGTATTTAGTATTTGCATCATTGTCATTTGACAATTGATTTTACTTCCATGTAGTGTTTTTCTATTTAGTGTAACTCCAACAATTAAATTAGCTAGATGATGCTCGTTGTGACTAGAGTGACACAGAATTTCAATATCATTTTGATTTGCATTCCTTTTAGAGGCAGGGATGTATTCCTCCTCTTTATTGGGCATTTATACTTGTTCTTTAGAGAACTGTCCGTTAGCTTCTACCTAGAAAAGAAAACAGTCATTACACCAAAGATAATCTTCAGGAGAAAAAATATGTTTGCCCTATATTCTGAAAGAGATTAATAATCTAAATACACAGAAAATTTAAACAATTGAACTGAAAATCATGACCCCAATTAATAGATGGGCAGTCAAACTACTTGGTTAGTCTGAACTTTTAAAACAATAGTGGCAGAAGTATAGTAGGACTCCTAATAGTAGTAAATTTTACTCTCCTAAGCATTATCAATATTATATCTGACCGAAGGGCAAGAGGATTGACTTAAGATGTTATGCTTTTATGCATTTCCAAATGCCTTCTCAAATTGCCTCATGTGTTTTTCATGTAATTTCTCTGGCAAATGAATAAATTAAGGAATTGGTAAATTAAAAACTCATACAAATCACTTGACTGGGTGTGTGTTGCCCTAACTAAAAAATCTGAAAATTCCATAATGATGTAAAGTTTTAAATTTGTGAGGTTTCAGATTTCCTACTAAAAGTTGCCCACAAATCATAAATTGCTTTGTTAAATACCACTGTATTCTCTGCGAGATTGAAAGCCAAAAATGCAATCTAATTGAAAGCCAAAAATGCAATCTGAAGGTAGTGATGAATAGATTAAAGTTGGCTATTTGAGGAATGGTTTATAGACATCAATGGGATTCTAACATCAAAGACTTAATATCTCTCATTTTGTCACGGGAAAACTACATGGGTATGGAAACGAAAATATTTGTTGATTTATTAAACTTTATCTTAGTTTTAAATTATATGTTTGCTTAGGATTGTGTCAAACTTAAGCAAAACGTTACTACTTGGGAAAACAGGGTACATAATACATCAGATCATACTGTATATTTTTGCAACTTCTTATGAACATAGCATCACACTATAATCCTTACAATCTTGTTCTATTTAGTAATTAATTCATTGCTTTTGTCAGCAATTTTAGTATGTTCTATTGAACTGGAATTGGAATTTAATATTTAAAGAACTGAGTGTGACCAAAAAAAAAAAAACAAGAAATCACAGCCATAGATCCATAGATGAAAGGTAAACTTTAAAAGTTAATAAACTGAAAAATAACATCAAACTAAAGGGAGTACAAGACACTGGCATGGGTTAGGCATGTGTATGTCTGTAAGTCATTGATTAGAGACCTTGCAAAAAAAGTGATGTTATTCATAGGTTAGTCAAATGTATCAGACTTCTTTAACTCTAACAGTTTCATTTTGTTACCAAACACTGTTTACACCAGAGAATATCAGGTGGTTTGACCACTAGTATACTAGTTAAGCAAGATCCTTACAAGAACTCCAACATAAATCTAGAATGCTCTGTTTACCTGTATTTGGCCCTGCTTATTTCTTCTCCTTGTTCCATTAAACTACATTCATTCATGATCTTCTGCCTCTAAATTGCTTTTTTCAAAAGTTATTATTTCCATTTCCTTCACTCTTATTCATGTTGATTACCAGTCTCCATTTTGATAGGAAAAGTCCTAAATGCCTTCATCCAGGACCCTGAATACATGGTTCTATACTGTAAATTTCCATCTTGATTTCCTTGATCTGAACATTAATCTCATGGTGATGTTCTTTCTCTCCACTCTTTATCAAAATTTACCAATTTAGTATTTTGTCTAAATGGAACAATTTCTGTTTCCCCCTGCACCTTATGGATATAGATAAATGTTGTATCTAATCCCTGCTATTCTCCAAACGATAGACGTCTACTCTGAAATATGTGATTTTTCACCCAAATCTCATACTAATATTGCAAAGCTGTTTTATTCTGTTCCACTGTACTGAGATACATTTGTCTTTAATGCCAATAATGGTTACTTTTAATCAATAAAGATTGTGAAATGAAGATTAAATAAAAGTGTTTTCATTTCTGAACTATTTTTATATTGATTGTCTCAGCTCTTCAAGCTCTCAGTCTATTCTCCAATCCTCCATTTTCCCCCCTCCCAAAAATTTATGCTGACAATGTCACCTTTCTTTTCGTTTTCTCCCTCTAACTTACTTTATAATGTTGCCTTATTCTTTGCTTCATTGATTCTGAAATGAAGATCATAATGTCTTTTCGTTGCTAAAATATCTTTTTGATTATTTATCCTAACATACCTCACTAATTATCAATTCTGCAACTCATCCCTGAGTTACTTGCAATTATAGGTGAATAGAATCTTGAGCAATTACTTTGGATGCAAGTATCATATACATGTTCATAGCACACATGGCTCAATTAGGTGTACCTAAATAGCATATATATATATATATATATATATGATTTACACTTTTACTTTGTAGTGTTATTTTAAAAACCACTCTTTCTATTGTCACAGATTGACCTTGAACTCATGATCCTCCTGCATAAAATGACCTAGGGCTGGGGTTGCAAGCATATATCACCTAAATTTATAGGTCTATAAGGATAGCTCAATAGTACTAATTGATTTGGATGATCCTTTGTACTCATAAATTTTTAATTTTAATGAGTTAAAAATAGAGAAAGCCAGTCAATGAGGCTCATATCTGTAATCCTATCTAATCAGGAGGCTGAGATCTGAGGATCACAGTCCAAAGTCAGCCTGGGCAGGAACGTCTATGAGACTCTTATCTCCAATAAGCTACTCTTAAAAAGCTGAAAGTGGTGCTGTGGCTCAAGTGATAGAGTGGTAGCCTTGAAGACCAATAGGCTCAGGGACAGTGCCCAGGCTCTGAGATCAAGGAACAGTAATTGCAAAAAACAAACCCAAAACAAAACAAAACACGAATTTTGTACTGTAATCTCTTAAGGACCAATTATTTATAATATTTTTACAACTCATTGCGATTCAAATAGTAGTTTATGGAGACAAAATTTTTCTTAGATGAATTGGAGTATTAATTTAGGAATGTATATTTTGCAATTTCCCCACCTTTATTTCTGATCCAGTGAAAGTAAGATATACTACTAGAATATAATTCATTATCTAGATAGAAAATGAAAGGTCATTGTTTTGAATTAAGCTTAAAATATTGAATAGATGGATAATTTATACTCTGTTGAATTATGAAAGTAGAATATATTTGAGATATTAAGATAAATACATCCATGGGTCAGTCTCCATATGTATAGGACATTACTTTATTTTGACACAGCGCAGATACTAGGGCCCTGAAAGTACTTGTGATACTAAGTGATCCATTATATTTTGCATTTCCATTTTTAGGACATAACCTTAAAAATGTTTTCTTGGTGCAAAGACTTCCATACAATAGGGATAATAATGATAAAGAACTCTATCCTGTATAGCTCCAAAACTGTGCTCAAATACTACTCATTCTTTGTTGCTGTTTGTTCTGGAATCCTCTTTATTTGGATACAGAATGACATTTTCTCTTACCTCTGTGTTCCTGTAACACTCCATTATTTTTTAGTATAGTGTCAAATGGATTTCAATATTTTAATTTATTATAGGTTCATCCTATTTAGTAATCATGCAGAGCTAGTTCCATGTTCTGTTCAGCTTCATATCTTCTTACCTAATACATTGCTTGTTACCAAGTAGAAAGCTAACATATACTGATAGAATAAACAAGTGAACAAATGGATAGGAAAAGACAGTCTATGTATCATTGCAAATTTCTTTTCATGATAAATCATATTCATGTGATGATATCTCTGATAATTAGAAATATTGAGTAACTTGAGAAATCCAAGGACTTCTTAGCTTCTGCAAATAAAAGATACCTAAACAAATAATAAAATCTATACTAATTTCTCAGTCATAAATCATTTAAACTGACCTTGAAGACATGCCTCCCAATATGATTAGGACTGTTATTTCATGCTAATTTATTATTGATTCACCCAATTATAAACAAAACTAACACAAAAGATAGAATATGATAACAAGTTCTAATAGGATACCTTTGAAAATGTGATATATTATAATATCAGTTTCCTTTTGACTTTCTAAAACTAGACTTACATTTGAGACTGTTTTATTTATATAAAATGGTTAATACTATTAATAGTTGCTGTGGTAAATTCACAATTGGAAAATATTGTGTCTTCTGCTTAGAGAATTTCAGCTGAACTTGTGAATTATATATTAACTGGTAATATAAAAATATAAGTTAGTTGTTTATCTATTTAAAATAGTGCCTTTCTTTTTGACAAAGAAAATAAAAGTACCACTGAATACAAGTAATAAAATACTTTAGAACTAACTGGAAGGTGACCTAGGTGAAATGAGAATACAGTATAGGTCATTTCTCCAATTTGGTGCTTGAAGACAGTTCTAAACCCTTTATGTTATTCATTGTATGAAATGCTCACATATTATCTACTTATTAATTATAAAGGCTAAACATGGAAATTGGTTACCTATTGAAAGTTTGCCTTATCTAAGAATAGTATCAGAGATTGGCCAGTAAATTTATTTAATGATTGTGGATTAGCATAAATATAACTTTTGATTTTTAAATAAAACGTGAATCACCTCACTTCCTCTACTATTAATATTGGCAATATACAATAGACATATGAAATATTTCTAGGATATATTTTAATTTATACAATAAGATGACCTATATTAAAATTATTTCAAGTGTAAATATTCCATTAAAAAGGTGAGAAACAAAACTATCCCATAGCAATATTTTTCATAACTGACAGGTCATATCTATGTCTCCTCAGCAGTCCTCTGAGAAGTTTTTGGCTAACCTATATTCTAAGTCTGATGCCAACAGAAGAAAAAGTTAAATCTCTTTATATTATTTTTTTCTTCATCATATTTATTTTAATTTTCTTTGTAATGAACTAGACCATCATTTCCAACATTATTTTATGGAAGAACATATTTAAAAACATTAAAATTCAGATTAAGGAGAAGGAGGGGAGAGAGAAGAAAGAAGGAAAACAATATCAAGAAAATTTTTATTTCTCTGAGTTAAAAAAGTAAAACAGGTTCTGAAACAGGACAGACAAATGATAAGACAGAAATCATGTAATTTTGAATAAATATCAGAAGGGCTAAACCCAAGGATGAGAAATATATAAGGGAAAATGAAGATCTAAAATTCAACTATTGTCCCTGTGTTTCAGGTGAACCCAGATACATCTCCATATTTTAGAATAATAGCAATCATCTAAAACTGTCCAATGGTTAGAGTTTGCTAGATGATATGTATTCTCGCAGCTCAGATGAAAATTACCATTTTGATTCATTATTTTCTGCGTGGGAAATAGGAAATGCTTCTCTTTTTCATTTCTTCCTAATTTGGCCTATTGTACATCTTTGCTAAAATCTTTCACCTTGTGAGACTTCTTTTTTGTGAGGCACAAGGAAATGCTTTTCATAAGTAGATTTAAAGGATCATGTAAGTTAGAATAGAAATTGGTAAGCTAACTATAGTAAGATTAAATTAAATTCTAACGCTATCACTGTTTCTCACTGGCTCTCCATACCAGATACCTAGTTATCTCTATCCATATCTCCCACTCTACTTTTTCCCCATGGTAGTCTTTTCTTGATTAGCCTCTTTCATTCCAATCATCTTTTACTCTGTGCCTATGACTCATACCTGTAATCCTACATAGTCAGGAGCTGAGATGAGAAGATCAATATTTGAAGTCAGTCCAGGCAGAAAACTGTGAAACTCTTATCTCCAATTAATCAGTAAAATGCCAGGCTGGAGGTATGGCTCAGGTGGTAGAGTGCCAGCCAAGAGTAAAGCCAGAAAAATCCAAGTCCCCTGAATTCAAGTCTTGGTACTAGTATTTAAATAATAATAATAACAATAAAATTGCAGTGATAATGAAAACTATATAGCAATAATAATATGTTTAATAGCTGGACCAAACTGAATATATCTCTAGGTATAAGTCTTCTCACCTCCAATGTTTTGTTTTGTTTCTTCAATGTTTTATTTCTCCAATGACCTTTGTCTTAACCATATTCCTTAGAATGAGACATTTTGGTATCTCTATGTCCTGTGTTAAAAATCTTTGTCGTGGGGCTAGGAATATGGCCTAGTGGCAAGAGGGCTTGCCTCGTATACATGAAGCCCTGGGTTCGATTCCCCAGCACCACATATATAGAGAACGGCCAAAAGTGGCGCTGTGGCTCATGTGGCAGAGTGCTAGCCTTGAGTATAAAGAAGCCAGGGACAGTAATCAGGCCCTGAGTCCAAGGCCCAGGACTGGCCAAAATAAATAAATAAATAAATCTCCTTTGTTTATTTTTTTATGGTATTTTAAATGTACTCTTTAAAATTTCATGTTGTTTATTTATTATTTATATACCACTGTCTTCCAGAAAAGAATAAAAGTGGCTAAGCAAGTTCCAGTAGGCTTATTAAAAAATGAATCTCCATATGAAAAGTAATTTATTATTTGAGCAATGAAAAGAGTTCCTAGGATGGCGGTAGAGAAGGGACGTTTATAAAGGCATCTCAAAGTACACAAGAAAGCATACTACTGTTGTGCTTCAAGGACTAAGATTCAAAGATTAATTTGGGAACCAAGTGAAAGGTGTAGGGGAATCCCCCTTTTTTGAGTCCCTAGAAACGGCAGGCTTAGACAAGGTGGTGAAGCTGGGGAATGGCAATCCTAAACTGAAAAACAGGAGCCAAAAGCAGCTTGAACTGGAGCTGCTTGACCTTTGCAGAAGAAAGGAATGAAGAAGACCACTCAGTGTGCATGTTTAGTTTAGATGAAGTTCTAGAAAGAGAGAGATTAAGGTTAAGAAGTTAAATAAGTAAATGCCAGTCTGGGAACCAAGAATTGTATTGCTTTGGTTGCTTTGTTTGTAATCACTAACTGCCAATTCTGCTTCTGTATGACTTGCTTGCTTAAACAGAATTTGCCCACCTGCATGTGGTACATGTGATTTTTGCCTTTAAAATCTTAGTCCTGCTGTAGCTTGGTGCTGCATTTTGCTCCCTGAATGGCAGAGTGCACACACAGTGCAGTCAATAAAACCCTAGCCCGATTAGCTGAGTGTCTTGGAGTCTCCTTTGAATTCGGGATAAAACAATTTTTGTAGTTGGTTAGAGTCCCACCGCCCATCTCACCCTGGGTTAGGGTTCCACTGTGGGTTAGAATCCAACTTTTGTGACTGGATACAACAACAATTAATCTTGCCAAAAATTAGAATAACAAAATTAGAAAGCAAGCCTCATTTTAATAATAAAGAAATGAAAACCCAAAGTACAGTGACCATGATAATGCACCTAGTTAGTGACATCATCTTTCTCTTTTGAAAAGCAACAATAATGAAAGAAATGAATTGCTACTGTTCTCCAAGTTACCTGTAATTACAGGAATGTGGGCTGCCTTCCTGTATCATTATCTTCCGAAAGTTGTATTTGAGAAACACTAATAGTATAATTTTTTAGAAAGACTAAGTCAAAGCCTGAGAAAATAAGCACTGGGTACTTGCAAGAGGAGGATGGGGCCAAGGAGAGATGGGTAGAATGAAGTGGGGAAGGGAAAAGAATGCAGTTAAGAACTCCTTGTATTTACCACAAAATTAAGCAAAGTAAGAGAAGGGTGGTCAAAGGTGAGGGTGAAAATGTTCAAGGGAGTGGCATACATTGAGATGCATTCTGTCCATAAATGGCTTTGTTAAATGGTACAGTATGTTGTTTGTACAACTCCTGAAAAATAACAAAAAAGAAAAAAGAATACATTTCTTAAATGTCAAACATACATATTGAAAACAACAGATTTTTTTTTTTGGCCAGTCCTGGGCCTTGGACTCAGGGCCTGAGCACTGTCCCTGGCTTCTTCCCGCTCAAGGCTAGCACTCTGCCACTTGAGCCACAGCGCCACTTCTGGCCGTTTTCTGTATATGTGGTGCTGGGGAATCGAACCTAGGGCCTCGTGTATCCGAGGCAGGCACTCTTGCCACTAGGCTATATCCCCAGCCCAACAACAGATATTTTTATACAGCCAATTTCCACTAATTACAATGGTAGGGTACAAAAAATCAAAACAACTATTATTAAATTGCATAATTTTAACAATTCTAAAGACCCTCTTTCCTTCAGAAAGAATTCATATGTTAATGAAGTTGACACACAAAGCTTTTGCCTCTTCTGTACCTTTTCTGTGCATGTGCTTTTGGTACTACACCTGGGGCTTCAACTTGGGGTTTGGGCACTGTCCCTGAGCTTTTGTGCTTAAGAGTAGCACTGTATCACTTGAGCCACAGATTCACTTTTGGCTGTTTGGTGGTTAATTGGAGATAAGAATCTCAGGGACTTTCCTGCTTGGGCTGCCTTTGAAGTGTGATCCTCAGATCTCAGCCTTCTGAGGAGCTAGTATTACAACCATGAACCACTGGCTACTGGTCTCGTTTATGCTTTTTATTTGTGCTGTTTGAACTTATTCTTGTCCCAGTCTTAGAATTTATTTACCCCTGATCAGCAGATTAAGTATTTGCTTAGTACTATGTGTATTTTGATGTCAAAGTGTAGAATTTTAGAAATAGAAGGAATGATACTGTTATTCTACAATCTTCTATTTCTACATTTTTGCTTTCATATTGGTGATGAGAGGTGTCTATATTATAATGTAAACTCTTGGATAGGAAGATTTTTTTCACTCATTCAGTATTTAACAACCATTGTGTACGAGATCTTGAACATCAAGAACCAGATTAAGGTGAACTTCCTGTAATACATATACATACCTATGTGTGTGTACATGTCTATGTATATAAAATAATCTGTATATCTATGTATATGCATATGCAATGACATATGTATGTGTATGCTTTGCATATAACAGAAGCTTTGATGAAGAGAATGATATCATGGGTATGATATTACATAGGTCAGGAAAAGATAATTTCTATTCTCAAATCAGTTCCCAAAACATATGCAGTTTGATGTACCATGTCAGTAATGTTGATGATGGTGATGGTAAATTTCATTTTCTATGATTTAAACACACTGTGTTTTTCTATGTCTATTGAACCTCACTAAATAAATTTTACAAAAGCTTCTGTTCTTTTAAAATAGTGTAAAACTAGCTCAAGAATTTGCTGCAAAGTAGTTTTTCATGATATCAAGCTTAATCAGTTGGATAAAGCCTTGGAAATTAGTAAGACTAACATCTCAACATATGTTTTTTGAATTTGTAATTGTGTTTCCTAGTTGTTGGGGTTTGAGTGCTGGGTATGCGATGTTTTCAAAATGTACGTTATTCATATTAATAAGTGAATTTTAACATGGAGAGCTAGGTACAATACTGGTTTTTCATGCGTTGAGCTTTACTGTATTCTACAAAGCCATACTCTTTCCTCAAACACATGTATGCTTAGTTTCCCATGAAAATAAGAGTTTCTTTTGAGTGAATATCAATATGTGGAACCCTGATTTCTCTCTATATGAATTCATAGCTCTAGCTTTGCTTTACTAGCTTCTGAATATAATCATTTCTCTTGGGTTTTCAGTAAGCTTACCACTTTACAGAGTCCATTCACAAAAATAATTCTAATTTTTACAATCTCCTTCAATGTCGGAGGCTCATGAAATCTACCATTTACCTTGTTGAACTCAATATTGGTCTACCTGAGAAAACAATTTGCCCACAACTTCCAATGTCTCCAGATTCCTACTTTTCTTAATGAAGCCTGACTAGTGCTGTTTAGAGTTTTATTAACTTAAAGAATCGATGTAACCAAAAGGATAGCTGGCATGGCTCTCCTAGTCCTAAGGTATCATGACTTTCCTAATTATACAGATTCTTGGTCAGTGCTTCAGGTAAACGTTACAGTTTTTAGGGGAGCACATTCATCCCCCAAGCTAATCTGCAATTGAAAACTTTTTCTCTTCTGCTAGAAGAGAGAGAAGTCCAGAGCCACAAACTGGCTTATTTAGCATTACTTTCCAGAAATGGAGGTTGCAAATTGTTTTTCTTCCTAGTCTGATTAAAATAGTGTGGAACACATTTTCCTGTATTGAATATGAGTTTTCACCTACTTTACTATTTGTCAGAGAGCTACCTGAGTTAAATAAGACTGGTGTGCCTGCATTCAAGTATTTATTGGACAAAGTGAACAAGTTTTAGTTCTTTGTTACTTAAAAGGATAACTCCTAATACTTCTTGCCCCTTATATTCTGCTTTAAGCACATCAAATCTCTTCCCATTCTGAGGTCTTTGCATTAATTCTTCCCTCTCCCTGAAAATGTCTTTCTCCAGACCTTATGACTTGCTTCTTTATTGAGTTCAGAGGTGTGCTTGCAAGTCATTACTTCTGACAATTCACCTCTGAAAACTCTGTCTGTCTCATTTCAAATGTTCTAGTAAAAGATCATCAGCCTTTCACTCATAACACCCTGTGTGTGTATGTTGCAGTACTTTACTTCATAGAACGTTCTGTACCTTATAAATATTCTGCTTATTCATGTTTGGTACTATTTATGGCCCTACTAGAATATGCTACTATTAGGTAGGGATATTACCTAATTTGTTTTCACTGTTCTTCCAATCATTTACATCCATAAGTGGAACTTCTTGACTAGTAAGTGCCTCAAAACACTTTTTTTGTACAAATGAATAGAATATCTATTGAAGGCATTGTATGTATTCAGCAGTGTGACAAATTCTCAGCTTTCTACAGTAAACAATACTTAGAAAAATTCTTGCAGTTGTGGATCTTACAGTCATTAGGGATTGTAACAAGCACTTTCATAAGAGATCGTGTGAAATTCATAGCAGTACCACCAACAATAATCATAGAAAAGATTAGATTAAAAAGAGGTTTAAAGAGTAGAACAAATAGTTTCTGATGATTTTCAACATTAAGATAGTTCAGGCCTCTTCTTGGTCCCATATTGAACTCGAGTTGGAAGAGACGAGTCCAGTCTGAAAATGGAGGTAAAACCACCACTCATTCACCCCCAGCGGGACTTTGGCCGTCGCTGCCCTCGCCTCGGGTTGGGCGGCCATGATCCAAAGGAACAGCAGGAAGAGTAGCTGTGGAAGCTGTTTATTGGTAGTCTAAGCTTTGAAACTACAGATAATAGTTTAAGAGTACATTGTGAGAAATGAGAAATACTCACAGATTGTATAGTAATCAGAGATTCTCAGACAAAACATTCCAGAGGCTTCGATTTTGTGATTTACTCTTCTGTCGAATAGGTAGATGCAGCCGTGTGTACTAGACCCCAGAAGGTTTATGGGCATGTTGGAGAACCAGAGAATGGTTTCTATGGGTTTCTGTGAAGCCAGGAACCCATCTAACAGTGAAGAAAATTTTTGTTGGTGGTATTCAGGAAGATACAAAAGAATATAATTTGAGACACTACTTTCAAAAATATGGCAATATTGAAACCATAGAAGTTATGGAAGACAGGTAGAATGGAAAAAAAGAGGATTTGTTTCTGTAACTTTGGTGTTCATGATATAGTTGATAAAATTGTTCTTCAGAAATACCACACTATTAATCAGCATGATTGTGAAGTGAAAAAGGCCCTTTCCAAACAAGCAATGCAATCTGCTGGATCACAAAGAGGTCATGGAGGTGGATCTGACAACCTTATGGGTTTTGGAGGAAACTTTGAAGGTGGCGAGGGTAATTTTGGACATGGTGGAAACTTTGGTGGAAGAGGAGGCTCTGGTGATGGAGGCTGTGGCAGCAGAATAGCTATAGAGGAAGTGATATTGGATACAGTGGATTTGGAGGTAATGGTGGTGACTATGGAGGTGTTCCTGATTATAGTAGTAGAGGAGGCTATAGTGGGAGTGGGCCAGGACATGGAAACCAAGGTGGTGGATATAGTCGTGGTGGAAGAAGATATGATGGTTACAAGGAAGGAGGACATTTTGGTGTTGGTAACTACAGTGGTGAAAATTATACTGATTTTGGAAACCACAACGGACAATAGCAATCAAATTATGGACCCATGAAAGGGTGCAATTTTGGTGGAAGTAGCCCTGGCAGTCCATATGGTGGCAGTTATGGAACTGGTGGTGGAAGTGGTGGATATGGTAACAGAATGTTTTTTTTTTTTAATGTGGTATATAGTTATTTGTTAATTATTTTTTTTATTTTTTTAAAGTTTTTATTATAAAACTGATGTACATAGAGGTTACAGTTTCATACATTAGGCATTGGATACATTTCTTGTACTGTTTGTTAGCTTGTCCCTCAAACCCCCCTTCCTCCCCCCTTTCCCTTCCCCCCCGCCCAGGTGTTCAGTTTACTTACACCAAACAGTTTTGCAAGTATTGCTTTTGTAGTTGTTTCTCTTTTTTTACCCTGTGTCTCTCAAATTTGGTATTCCCTTTGAATTTCCTACTTCAAATATCCATAAACACTGTTTCCAATATACTCAGATAAGATTACAGCGATAGTGTAGGTACAACCACAGGAAGGTGATACAAGAACATCATCAATAATAGAAGCTACAGATAAACATAGGACGTTGAAAGTAGTTACAACTGTGATATAACAATTGTTTCCACAACATGGAGTTCATTTCTCTTAGCATCATCTTATGTGTTCATAAGGGTATAGCTATTGGGCCTTGTGATGCTCTGTTATGAATTGCCTAAACCTGTACTAATTATTCCCAATAAGGGAGACCATAGAGTCTATGTTTCTTTGGGTCTGGCTCACTTCACTTAGTATAATTTTTTCCAAGTCCTTCCATTTCCTTACAAATGGGGCAATGTCATTCTTTCTGATAGAGGCATAAAATTCCATTGTGTATATGTACCACATTTGCCTGATCCATTCGTCTACTGAGGGGCATCTGGGTTGGTTCCAGATTCTCGCTATGACAAATTGTGCTGCGATGAACATTGTTGTGCTGGTGGCATTACTGAGATTTTGTTTGTGGTCTTTTGGATAGATACCCAAAAGTGGGGCTGCTGGGTCATAGGGGAGTTCTATATTTAGCCTTCTGAGGAATCTCCATACTGCTTTCCAGAGTGGCTGAACCAGTTTACATTCCCACCAACAATGAAGTAGGGTTCCCTTTTGGCCACATCCCCTCCAACAATTGTTATTATTAGTTTTCTTGATATTTGACATTCTTGCTGGGGTGAGATGGAATCTCAATGTTGATTTGATTTGCATTTCCTTTATGGCCAGTGATGTAGAGCACTTTTTCATATGTCTCTTGGCCATTCTCATTTCCTCATCAGAGAAGTTTCTTTGTAAGTCTTTAGCCCACTTCATGAGGGGGCTATTGGTTTTTTGCAGTTTTGTTTTGGAAGAAGGTAATTTTTTTAGTTCTGCATATATTTTAGAGATGAGGCCTTTGTCTGTTGAATGTCCGGTAAAGATCTTCTCCCAGTCTGTGGGCTTTCTGTTTATCTTACGAGCTATGTCCTTTGCCGTGCAGAAGCTCTGCAGTTTGATGCAGTCCCATTTGTCCAACCTTTCTTTGATTTGTAGCCTTTCTGGGTCTTTGTTCAGGAAGTTCCGTCCTGCGCCAAGGAGCCCAAGTGTTTCTCCTACTCCTTCCTTTAGTGTTTTCAGGGTGTCTGTTTTGATTTCAAGGTCTTTAATCCATTTGGAATTGATTTTGGTGCAGGGTGATATAAAGGATCTAGTTTTAATTTGTTGCATGTGTTGAGCCAGTTTTGCCAGCACCACTTGTTAAAGAGCCTATCTTTCTTCCATACTATTGTTTTAGCTCCTTTATCAAAGATTAAGTAGGCGTAGTTCTGTGGGTTCAATTCTGGGTCTTCAATTCTGTTCCATTGGTCTTCAGGCCTGTTCCGGTGCCAATAACAAGCTGTTTTTATTACTATAGCTTTATAATACAGCTTGAAGTTGGGTATTGTAATTCCTCCAGCACTGTTCTTTCTGCTTAGTATTGTTTTTGCTATTCTAGGTCTTTTATTGTTCCATATGAATTTCTGGATTGTTTCCTCTATGTCATTAAAGAATGGTGTTGGGATATTGATGGGTATTGCATTGAATTTGTAGATAGCCTTTGGCAATATTGCCATTATGATTATATTAATCCTCCCAATCCAGGAGCATGGGAGGTTTTTCCATTTTCTTAGTTCTGACTTAATTTCATTTTTCAAGCTTTTAAAGTTCTCATCAAAGAGGTCTTTCACTTCTTTGGTTAAGGTTATTCCTAGGTATTTTATGTTTTGGGGGGCTATTGCAAAGGGAGTTGCTTTCCTGATTTCAGCTTCGGTCTTCGGGCTGTTAGCATAGAGAAAGGCCATTGATTTTTGAAGGTTTATTTTGTATCCTGCAACTTTGCCAAAGTTTTGGATCAGCTCTAGTAGCTTGGGGGTAGAGTCTATGGGATTCTTTAGGTATAGGATCATGTCATCTGCGAAGAGAGAAAGTTTAACTTCATCTTTACCTACTTGGATCCCCTTTATATTTTCTTCTTGCCTAATTGCTCTGGCTAGGAATTCTAGTACTATGTTGAAGAGCAGGAGAGAGAGTGGACATCCCTGCCTTGTTCCTGATTTTAAAGGGAATGGCTTTAATTTTTCACCATTTAGAGTTGTGCTTGCTGTTGGTTTGTCATAAACTGCCTTGATTATATTCAGGAATGTTCCCGGGAATCCCAGTTTTTCCAGGGCTTTTAGCATAAATGGGTGCTGGATTGTATCGAATGCTTTTTCCACATCCAGCGATAAAGGCATGTGGTTCTTTACCTTGCTCCGGTTGATGTGGTGGATTACATTAATTGACTTGCGTATATTAAACCAACTTTGCATCCCTGGGATGAATCCAGTTTGATCGTGGTTTATGATTTTTTTGATGACCTGTTGAAGTCGATTGGCCAGAATTTTGTTGAGAATTTTTGTGTCTATGTTCATCAGGGAGATTGGTCTGTAGTCCTCTTTCCGTGATGAGTCTCTGCCTGGTTTTGGGATGAGGGTTATACTGGCTTCATAAAATGAGTCTGGTAGAGAACGTTCTCTTTCAATTTCATTGAAGAGTTTGAGAAATATTGGAGTGAGTTCTGCTTTGAAGGCCTTGTAGAATTCTGCAGTGAATCCGTCTGGACCTCGGCTTTTCTTGGATGGGAGATCATTTATTGCCGTTTCTATTTCAATACTGGATATGGGTCTGTTTAGAAGGCTTAAATCTTCATGGTTGAGTTGGGGGGTATCAATTTTTTCTAGGAAATCATCCATTTTTTCCAAGTTCTCAAATTTGTTGGCATAAAGGATTGAAAAATAGTCCCTTATTATTTTCTGAATTTCGGTTATTTCTGTGGTGATGCTACCTGTTTCATCTCTTATCTTGTTTATTTGAGTGTGCTGCCTTCATTTTTTGGTCAGGTTTGCCAGGGGTCTGTCTATCTTGTTGATTTTTTCAAAGAACCAACTCTTTGATTTGTTGATTCTTTCTATGGTTTTTTTCATCTCTAATTGATTTAATTCTGATTTGATTTTAATTATTTGCTTCCGTCTATTGACTTGGGGTTAGGCTTGCTGTTCTCTCTCCAGAAAATTAAGGTGCTTCCTTAAATTACTGAGTTGCTGTTTCTCCAGTTTGTTGATGTATGTACTCAGAGATATAAATTTTCCTCTGAGTACTGCCTTTGCTGTGTCCCAAAGGAGCTGGTACTTTGTGTCCTCAACTTGGTTGAAGTTCATAAACATTTGAATTTCCGTTTTAATTTCTTCAATGACCCACTGATGGTTCAGCAGTGTGTTCTTTAGTCTCCATGAATTGTGGGATTTTCTGTGGTAGCTGAATGAGTTGAGCTCTAATTTTATTCCATTGTGGTCTGAGAGAATGCAGGGAATGATTTTGATACTTCTGAATTTGTACAGATTTTCTTTGTGCCCTAAGATGTGATCTATTTTGGAGAATGTTCCATGTGCTGCCAAAAAGAATGTGTATTCTGTCCTTGCTGGGTGGAATATTCTGTAGATGTCGATTAAGTCTAGTTGGTCTATGCAATTGTTTAGTTCTGTGGTTTCTTTGTTCAGTTTTTGGTGTGTTGATCTGTCCAGAGGTGATAGTGGAGTGTTAAAGTCCCCCACTATCAATGTGTTTGGGTCTATGAATGTTTTTCGAGCCAGTAGTGTTTGTTTGATGAAGTTGGGTGCTCCTGCATTTGGTGTGTAGATATTTAGGATGGTTATTTCTTCCTGTTCGAGAGCTTCTTATACTAGTATGTAGTAACCTTCTTTGTCTCTTCTTACCTTTTTTAATTTGAAGTCAATTTTGTCTGATACTAGGATTGCAATTCCAGCCTGCTTATTGGGGCCATTTGCTTGATAGATTTGTTTCCAGCCTTTCACTTTTAGAAGATGTTTACTTTTGCTGGATAGATGTGTCTCAGAGAAAAATTATTTAAAAAAGAAGAAAAAGTAAATAAAAAGGAAAATAACAGAAAAGGAACAACCCAAACAAATAAACAAACACAAAACAACTTGATAAAACAAACCGGTAAAAATGGAAAACAAACAAATAAAAAACAACCAAACAAAAAAAACAACCAATGATGTTTCAGATGTGAAAAAAATTAAAAAGAAAATTTAAAAAAAAGTTAAAAAAAAGTTTGAACAGAAAAAGAAAAAAAAAAAAAAAGGAGTCCTCCTTGTTTGGGTGGATTCTCCCCAGTCTCTGGTTTCCCTGCAGTGGTCTGCAGACTATTTTCCTGATTGGCTGGTTTGACTTGATTTCAGTTGGCAAGGGGTGGATCTGTTCTGACCCTTCTCCTTTGTTGGTGCAATCGTGGGTCTCTGAGGTTCACACAGCTTGCAGGCAGGCCTTGGGTTCCTCTGTAGATGGGAACGTGAGCAGTCTCAAACTCTGGCTCCTCTGTCTACTGTGGGGCCGCTGCCTTTGATGCCTGGTCTTGACTAGGCTGTGAACTCAGCAGGGCGGGGCGCCTCTGGCCTGTTTTGCTCCGCTGAGAGTTGCTTGCCTGAGGGAGGCGGCCTCCTTGGCATAGGTGGCTATGGAATTCAGCTCCGTTTTGGGCTGGGAATTAGCTTCCTCTGTGATGGGCCCGTTTGGCTGTCCCAGGAACTGTTTGTTCCTCCCTCTGGTGTTTCCGTGCCCCTGGTAGCTGCTAGCAGCTTTTGCTTTAAATTTAGAAATTCTGGCGGGCAGGGTGGGGCACCTCTGGCTAAGCCGAGGACCAGGACTCGCCTCCCGCCAAGGCAGGGGGCGTTCTTCTGGGCGGAGCTGGTTCTCACTGATTCCGCCCCTCCTGCCCTTTTCAAAGATGGCTTTTTTGACCTTGCTTTCCCCAGGCCCGCTTCAGTTCCAATCTGGTCTGACCCTATGCCAGTGGCAAAGATGGCGCTTTGCTCTGGCAGTGGGGACAGGGATGCCTTCCAGAAGCTGGTCTGTGGGCACGAGTGAGAATATCTTTCGTGGGGGTACTCACGCTGACTCTGCGATGTCAGGTCGTCCGTGCTCAGCCGCCGTCTGGAGTAATTTCTCGCAGGTCTACACTGAGCGCTTTAGCTGCGCGAAGTGCGGGGGGCTGTGCTGGGCACTGTGCCGGAGCCAGCACTGGCGCGGCGGCGGGACGCCGCCTGGAGCTCAAATCTGTGTTTTCAGACGAGCAAAGTCGATTTTTCCTACCTGGTCAGAATCCCTGTACTGTTAGAACTTACTTTGGCTGTCTTTCTAGGAGTAAAAGTCTCTATGGGGGGAGAAAATTACGATATCGGAGGGAGCTCTGCTAGGGCTCTGCTTGTCCTCCGCCGTCTTCCTTGGCAATCTCTGGTAACAGAATGTTTTAAAAACAACCGAAAAAAGGCTACATTCTTAGCAGAGTGAGGAGTTGTCAGGAAAGCTGAAGGTTACTTTGAGACAGTCATCCCAAATGCAATAGAGGACCTGTGAAAATCTGCTACAGAAGGAACGATACAATGTGGAATGATCCATAGTGAGAAAAGTTACTGTAGCTTAAGCGGGTAACTCTTCTTGTCATATCCACAGGACTGTCATATCCATTTTGCAAAAAGTGGAACTATTGATTAATGAATGTAGTTCAATCAGAAGTACATTCCTGAGGTCTTTTATCTGTTGTAGCTTTGTCTTTCTCTTTTCATTACATAAGGTATATTGCCCTATAAGCTGTGGTATTGGTACCATGAATAAAAAGTTAAGGAATTTTTATCTTTTCAATATTTGTGTAGTTGTTTTTCTTCATTTTCATACAGAAACTTTAACAAATTGCAGTTTTGAAGGTGTTTCCTTGTGAGTTAACAAAGATCATTGTAAATTACTATTTTGTATGAATTTTGCTAATGTTTACTGTAAAGAAACACATACTGTTAAGTAGAATCTATTCTCATTTCCAAACCATAACATGCATGGGCACAGACATGTGGAAAGAATAGTACTTGTATGTGTGCATTGTGTGCCTTAGATATATAGGATTGGGTATTAAAATTAATATATTTATGAATTTAATAGTATAAAGATTACCTTTAAATGAAAAAAATCCCCACAATACTTCTTTTATTTTTATTTTTTTGCATTTTCTTCCAATGCACAAAATCTTAAGATTTGCTGTATCCTAACTGTGTTTGTCCCGCATTTACCTTGATCACACTGAGACTTTTACCATAGATTTGGAGTGTAAAGCATGTCTTCTGCCCTCTATTTAAATTTGTAAAGTGTTGAATGTTTTCCCTATCCCTTTAGAAACCGATTTTTTTTTGTTACAGGACCATTAAATCTGCAAGGCCTGAGTATATTTAGTGGATGTCTAATTTTATTCTGATTTTACTTTGAAACCCCTGAGACCTATAAGTTTTATTGCTTTCCTTGTTTTAATTTCTGTATGCAAGTTTTCAGAACAATAGAATAAAAAGACACTTCGTTGTAAGAAAAAACAAGACAGTTCAGCTGAATGCAGATGGCACATACCTGTGATTCTAGCTACTCAGAAGGTTGACATACAAGGATTTTTGTTAGAAGCCAGCTTGTGCAGGAGAGTCCATGAGATTCTTATCTCCAATTAACCATCAAAAAGCTGGAAGTGGAGCTGTGGCTCAGATAGTGGTTTGCTAGCTCTGAGCACAAAAATCTCAGAGATAGCACTTAGACTCTGGGTTCAGTCAAGCCCCTAGATCAGTGGGCGCAAGCAAGCGTGCAACCCCCCCCCCACACTCACAGAGAGAGAGGGGGGGGGAGACTGTAGTTCACTCTCATCAGGATCTGTATGAAGTTTCAGTTGAATTGAAGATCTTCTACTCTTCTTTCATATGCTTTTTAATCTTATTTTATGAACCTTCTCTCTCATTTTTTCTTCAAATAATCATTGCCACTTTACTTTCTGTTAGACAATTCTCCCTACTGGTACAAACATAATCTTCTGTATCTGGTACTCTGTATTTCACTCTGGTTGCAAGCTATTGTTCCTGGGCCTCTCAGAATTTAGGTGGTCATAGTCATAGAAAACTTAACTACATTTAAGAACTCCTTATATATTATGCAATAAATAAGTTTTGGCAATATTGTGTACTAAGCACCAAGGATACATAATTAAGATGAAAGTCTCTTCTGAAAAGTAATAGTGCCTGATCACAGCAGATGAGTTTTTTCTTTTCTAAAATGTCTACACTTTTAGGCAGACTGATCCATAAAGTTTTCTTTCTTATGTGAGGAATAACACTTTTTCCCAAGTGACTGACATACTTAGAACACAATTATCACTCAAGATTTTTCTAACTTCACTCACACAGTGGATGTTTCTACCCTATGTGCGCCTCCTTACTATCTGTATCTATCAGAAGAAAAAAATAATTTTGTTTTGTTTTGGCCAGTCCTGGGCCTTGGACTCAGGGCCTGAGCACCATCCCTGGCTTCTTCCCGCTCAAGGCTAGCACTCTGCCACCTGAGCCACAGCACCCCTTCGGTCCGTTTTCCAGATATGTGGTGCTGGGGAATGGAACCGAGAGCTTCATGTGTAGGAGGCAAGCACTCTTGCCACTAGGCCATATTCCCAACCCCAGAAAAAAATAATTTTAACAATCATTAATGTACCACCTAACCATCAGAAGCATTTCTTCATAACAGATTAGTTATGCAGTCTTCATTTATTAATTGAAGGATTTTAGTGTTAAACTACACATTAATATTTCATTGCAACTCTCTCATTTGTTTCTATCTCAAGGTTCAGTGAATGTCTAGATTGCTTATTTCCTCCTAGTGCTGACTGTTGTTTACAGTCTATGAAAGCTTAGATGCAATAATTCATATTACTTTCTTGTTGTTCAAATAAAATTAGGTAATACTCAAAACCAGCAAGTACAATAGCCATCAAAAATTTTACCTTAGGAAAAATTGTTGTTATGCAAGATGTGAAGTATTGTGGCAGATTAGCTACTGGGGAAGACTGCTGAAAATGACTCCTTCTCCTAGTTGAATCATGGGAAACACCTATGAGTTATATCTCTTTCCTTGTAGCTACCATGTACATTCCTCTTAGGGTAATTGGTGGTCAGTTTGGAGGACTTCTCCTTAGGTTTGGAAATCTTTGGGCTGTTGTAACAGGACAGACACACTTATGCACTGGAACCCTTTTTTTCAGCCTGACCTTTGCATAACACACTCTTCCTTAAGGCTTCATGGATATAGATTGCATCTAATACATATACCTAACACCAACCTTCTTCATGTGAAGGTCCCTTCCAAAAATCTGTCAAATCATAATCCCTCATTTCCCCAAGATCAACCAACTATCATTACTATTGAACTCATATACACCTCAACACAAGTAAACTGAAAATTTCAGAATCAAATGGTTGCTCTTGAGCCACCTACCTTGTGCTTATCATTTCCCTTAACAGTGTGTACCTTCTCTCTATTAAACTCCTTGCTTTGATGCTTTATATTTGTATATACATTGTCATTGAATTCTTTTTGGACATGCCAGGAATCTGGGTTCTTCATCTCTCTAAACCTTTTGCTGGTAACAATATTGTTGGAATGTTTCATAGTATAAACACAGGAATTATTGGAAACCATTTGAGAAAACCTGGTACTTTTAACCAGTCTGTAAAATACAAACAGCAGTATTATCCAGATGATAGGGCTATAGGCAGCAGTTAGGTAATTGTGTGTATACTGGGATTACAATTTTAGTATAATTTTTGAAACTTATTATCACAAACACAAATAAAGACTAAAATGAGGTTTCTAAATATGATCTTAGATAGCATTAACTTTACATTCTCCTCTTGGGGTCATGTAAATTCCTACATATTTATGCTCCTCATAAAAAGTATACAATATTTTCCTAAGGAGTCTTAAAAAATCTCACACATACTAAGGTTATATAAATTTAGGAATTGCAGAACAAATGTAGTTTTTAAGAGGAAAGAACATTTACAAAGTACATAGCATAGTCACAATAAATAATAATTGGTTAATAAATAATAACTAGGATGATAATGGTTTTTCTGAAACATTTAATGAAGTTTTTGTAGACTACAGTAATATTTCAAGGAAATCTAAAAACAATTCCCTTCTCACAAATTATTCTAAGTGAAGAGACATTTTTGATGATTAAGTCTTAAGTTTTCTTAATTATTTTAAAGTAATTGTACAAAGTGGTTTCAATTCAATTTGTTACTTTGAGTACAATGAATCTCAATCAGTGTTACTCTTTCATTATTCTCCCATCCGTTGCAATCAAAGAGTAAGTATAAAGTATAAAAATTTCAATGAAATACTCAAAACAATAAATTGGTCTTTTCCTGGACTGAAGCAATGGCCTAATTAGTACAATACCATCCAAAGTGCAAAATCCAGTGAGAGCTCAGGAGCCCCTGACTTAAAGCCTTGTACCAGCACACACATAACAACACACACACACACACACACACACACACACACACACACACACATTCATTTGTTGTTTCCTCAAACCAATGAATCTGTAATACCAGTTTCACTTAGTGATCAATACTGATTTGAATAAGTAGCCTTTAAGTAAATTATGACAAAGTCCTATTGTTCTTATGTGTTAATAGAAGGATTCATATATTTTCTCATTCTTGCTTGCACTTATAAAATTTCAGCAATTTAAAAGACAATAGTCAATGCATGAGATTTGCTAATGCTATTAAAGTAAAATAAGATATATTATTTTGTTGCTGCAATTACTAAAAGATAACCACTTTTTTATGTCCCGAATAATTCTTTAAGTTTCCTATATCCATTACTTCATTTACTTTACATTACTTCATTTACTTTTTTCATTTACTGGAGAATATATAATTATTAGCCCATTTGCTCAATGATAACCTGAGGCCCCAAGAAAAATAAAAACTTTTTTTAGGTTTACACAGAAAAATTAGAAAGAATTTGCCTGTATAGTTTGACCCTAGAGCCTGGGTTTCTAATCATGTGTCAAATACTGGAAATCCAAATGCAAAGGGCCCTGTTTTAACACATTTATATAAAACTTTCCTCAAATTTTAGCAAAATACACATTTCCTTAAAGAAATGTGTTTTAGCAGTTGGAATTATGAATAAGATAAGAATTAGTTCTTTGGTCAAAAGAATCCATTATGCCATTATGGTAGTTTGAAAAGAGCAGTAATGATGAAGATGGAAGGAAATGAATAGATTTCAGAGATGGGAGGTAGAATAGTCAGGACTTGAAGAATTGAACAGTAGTTAGGCAAAGGAAGTTTAACTTAGAATGAAGTGGGAAGATAGGGTGGAAAGCAACAGGTCCTGTTTAAATATACTGATTTTTAAGCAAGCATCATAAGACAACTAAAATGGTGCTGGAAATGGAAGTCTAGGTATCTGAATCATGTAATGCAACACAAAAGATATGAAAATAACAAAACACACATATATAATAATAAGTTAAACCAAAGGGTTGTAACATCACCAATGGGTAGTGAGATGAGAATTTAGGAAAAAAAACCAATCTTTCAGAGACACAGAGAGGGGCTGAACCAGATCCTTATATATTGTATGTCTCCTTTTTAGAGGTTGCACTGGAATTAAAATAAAATATACATTTTCTATTAATGAAAATGGTATGTAGTTTGTTTTGTACCAACACTCTGCTGAAAATATCATGAGAGAACCAATCTGAAGGCATTGGAAAATTAAGAATTTGGGAAAAACTGGTGGGACTAATATCCAAGAGACACAGAAAGGAGAGAAGGTTTGATATTTGACATGACTTTTCTCTAAGTATTTGTATTTCAAAATAAACAGGTGAGTGAACTGAAGAACTAAACTTTCAGAAGTCTCATGTGGCTGAAAATATTCATTGAAATGCAAGGCCCCTGGGGCTGGGTATATGGCCTAGTGGCAAGAGTGCTTGCCCGGTATACATGAGGCCCTGGGTTCAATTCCCCAGTACCACATATATAGAAAATGGCCAGAAGTGCCGCTGTGGCTCAAGTGGCAGAGTGCTAGCCTTGAGTTGGAAGAAGCCAGGGACAGTGCTCAGGCCCTGAGTCCAAGTCCCAGGACTGGCCAAAAAAAAAAAAAAAAAAGAAATGCAAGGCCCCATATGGAAGACGAGCTCTGATAAACTCTCCAAGCTTGTTATTTAGGATTTTAAAAGAATACACGTTAGAAGAAATGATGTAACAAAAATGGATTAGCCTTTTCAAGGATTGAGACATAGATTTTAATCTTTATACTCATTGACTTTTCTAAAGTAATCTGCAACTATTCTAAATGAAGTGTAAAATGAACACTAAAGCCTCTCTGGAAAATGATAATGCTGACCAGGTTCTAAATATCTAATTTTGTCAATACATTGTGGCTTTCTTTGGTGTCTTACACTACTTTTCTGGTTTTTTTTTTGTCTCATAGTACCATCTTTTATATTTTCTGAAATCTGCCAACTCATGAAAAGCAGCAATTCTAGAGTGTTCAGTTTTTCTAATTAGCCAATTTTTTTGTATTTGCAAACAGAATATGTCTAAAATCAACTCAATAGTTTCATGTGCCCTACTTCCATTAGTTTATCTCCTTTTAGCTCTTGCATTCCCTATTGCAGAGGTTTTCTCCTAACCTATCCCCCTTCCTCAGTTTTGCTAAAAACCTTTCTGTATAATATAGTCCAAATTCATTTTCAAAAGTACCAATAATGCTGGGCACCAGTGGCTCACACCTATGATCCTAGCTACTCAGGAGGTTGAGATTTGAGGATCTCGGTTCAAAGCCTGCCCAGGCAGAAAAGTCTGTGAAACTCTTATCTCCAATTAACCACTAGAAAACTGGAAGTGGCACTGTGGCTCAGGGTGACCCACAACCGACAAAAAAAAAAAATAGTACCATTAACAAAACTAGTCAAAAAACTCTCCCCTTAAAAACCTTAAAAATATATATTTTCCCTCTAAAGTTCATTGACTATAATGTAACTCATAAAATCCTTATTTATCAGACTGTTGCTTTTTTCTCTAGTCTTATTTCCATTCACTGTTTATCCCTTTTCCTACCAAATGCTTACAGAATGAGATGTATCAATAGTAAATAATTTACTATCACTGAAATATTCTGTGTTCTTTCTTCATGACTGCAGAGCTCCTGTGTTGATAGGAGTTGGGAGGAATACTTTTGGGGATGTTAATAATGTTTAAAATGTGGCCATGAGGCTAGACTTACATGCAAAATAACCTTTGTGTCTATTGCAGTTTGATAGTGATGCTAATAGAAATTAAGAGGGATTAATGTTTCATTTTGATGACCATTTGCTCCAGCTCTTTTTACTTGCTATTCTTGAGTTTTAGGATATTTTTTACCTTTCTTCCTCCTTCCACCGTATCATCTGAATGTTCTTCCCAGTCACACACTCCTTTTTTAGAGTCTTCACTAACTTCTGTATTACGTTTAATGTTCCACTTTAGTATGCAACTGCCTATACTCTTAACATGGATTTACCACATTATAGTATAGTTGAGTCATGTTATGAAAAGACTTTTAAAACTCTCCGATCATTCTTCAGTTGGTACTGAGATGTTGTAAGAAAATTATATAAGCTAAAACACTAGAATACAAAATACTTGTAACTGATAACACAAACATAGGCTTATAGCTTCAGAACTATATATACTCTGTCATTTCAAACAAACAACTGAAAAAAGATAATAGGAAGAATGTGGGCAGAGCATAGACCAATTGAAGGTATAAAATACAGCAAAAGCAAAGCTGTTTTATTATGGAACTTTCTTTTTAACTTCAATGACAGATTGCTGAAAGAAATTCTTAATCATGAGAAAATCTGTAAGAACTAGGGGTAAAAAAATCCCAAACACCTACAAAATCAATACTTGCAAAACTGTTTGGTGTAAATGAACTGAACAATTCATGGGGGGGGAAAGGGGGAGGGAGGAGGGGGGAATGAGGGACGAGGTAACAAACAGTACAAGAAATGTATCCAATGCCTAACGTATGAAACTAGAACCTCTCTGTACATCAATTTGATAATAAAAATTTTAAAAAAAGAAAATCTGTAAGAACTAGGAAAAACATTGAACATTAGAAAAATACTAAAGAAAAGTTACACTCTCTTGTATTATTTTCTTTGTTGTGCAGCATAACTTTTCCAAATCAATATAAAGGTGTGAGATCTGGTTAAAAATGATAGAATCCTGTGATAGTGGAGAAGCTATTTCATCTCTCCTTATATGAAAATAGTGATGATAATTATGCATGAACATGGTTTTAAGGTTTATGGGAAATGCATAACACAGAATCTCTTACGGCGTAGTCACTTTCTTCTATCACTACTATATTTGCCTTTATAAAATTCACATGAGTCAGAATACAATGGTTATGAAATGGAGTTATGTGTTCAGAACTGACTTCAAATCCTGTTTATTTGTTATACTTTGGATCTTAAATGTCTTTTTTATTGTCAAGGTGATGTGCAGAGTGGTTACAGTTACACATGTAAGGTAGTGAGTATATTTCTTGCCAAACTTGTTACCTCCTTCCTCATTTTTCTCCCACATACCTTTTCTCAGTAAATTTCCAATGTATTTTCTTGTATCACTCTTACATTGGTTCTCCCTTTATCCTTTGTCTCACCATTTTGATGTTCCTCTTCCCTTCCCTAATTCAGATAAACATATATACAATACCTAGGACACCAAAAATCAAATACAGTGACAACAGGGACTAAACCATAGGGAAGAAAAATGAAAGAAAAAAAAAGAAATAATTACACATAGTACATTAAAAATAACAATGAAAAAACACTTGTTTCCTTACCTCAACCATGTTCATTGCAGCATTATTTATGGAACCAATCCAGATGTCCCTCATTAGATGAATGGATCAAGAAAATGTGCTATATATACAAAATGGAATTTTATGCTTCTATCAGAAAGAATGACATTGCCCTATTCATAAGGGAAGGAAAGATTTAGAAAAAAATCATACTAAGTGAAATGAGCCAGACTCAAAAGAACATAGACTCTATGTTTTCCCTCATTAATAATAATTAGTATATGTCTAGGATGGTCTGAGCAGAGGATCACAGTATCTCAATGACTGTGTGCAGATGATCATATAAGATGATGGTAAGTGAAATGAACTCCAGTATATGGAAACAAGTCATTTTTAAATGCCTCTTAAAGACTCATGTGTCTGCTCAACTGACAGCACTAAAGGAAATTGACAAACACTTTAAAAGTTGTTCCCTGGTGGAAGGAAATTGGGTAGTTAAGATTGGCTCTCTGAAAAGAACTTTGGTACTTTAGCTTCTCTTCCTTTCTCTGTCAGCTTCTTGGCTGTGAGGTGATCAGCTTTGCTATGTTATGTACTCCCTGCCATTGTGTTCTGCCTCTCAAAGAACACAAATAGGGCCAAGTAACCATGGACTGCAAGTTTTGAAACCTCAAAATTAACCTTTTAAGTTATCTCTGATATTTTGTCACAGTCATGTAAACTGTCTAACAGTGTTGCGTACACATTGGATGCATTTTACTAGGTTTCTTTACTTTTCTAATCCTCTGCTTTCTTACTGTGGGACCCATGCCACAACAATGAAAATGATATCGATCACTTTGTAGATACTTTCAGAACATGTTAAATGATTACAGATATTGACTGCTTTCACAACTATTCTTATAATTAGTGGAAATAAAGAAGAGATAGAACAACTTCCATGCTAAATGTAGTCCTTTTAATCCATGCTGATACATTTGTTTTTAAATTTTTAGTTTGGTATAATTGAATATGGTCTCTCCCATGAAGATATAACTCCCACAAAATCAGTCTTGCTACAGGCAGTGTAACACCTGAAGATGCCAAGCTATTAGTACCCCAAGATATTAGTTCCCCAGGTAGGATATAAGATAAGGTCTCTGCACAGTGTGCCTAATACTAAGTCAGAATAGTGTTTCTTCCTGATATTTATGTACATGTTTCTCACCAGCTGCTATTGATAGGCAACGGAAATGGTGAGATGATACAGAAATACTGTGTTGTCACTTGCCCAAATGACTTACTGGAAAGATTTTCCTGTGATACTGGCAGAATGGAAAGGAAGACACCAATAAGACCAGTAGATTTTCAATATTGCTTTTTCTTCAGATAGTTTCCTTTGTAAGACTGGAAACAGCCAAAACACACTACTCTCTTGAAGAAAGATATGTATCTACCTAATCAGGTATTAGGACTTGACTATATGTTAGAAATCACAGTTTATTGGAAACAATCATTTTCCCCTAAAGGTACTTTTATTTATTTTTAAAAATTATCTTTAAGTACTTGTACAAATGAGTTGCCATTCAACAAAGAAGTTTGTGAATATATTGCATATCAGTGTCACCCCTTTCAACCTTCTCACCCATTCCTTCCACCACAAATCTCCCCTAATTTTCCTCTATTTTTTTAAGTCAGTCATGAGGCTTTTACTGAAGGCTGGCATTCTACCACTTTGCGCCACAGATCCTCTTCTCGTTTTTGAGAGTTAATTGGAGATAAGTGTCTCACAGGACTCTAATCTGCAGCACTGTTTACCATATCCAAAATATGGAATCAACCCAGATGTCTCTCAGTGGATGAATTGTTCCAGAATTGTAGTATGTATACCAATGAAATTCGATTCATCTATCAGAAAGAATGATATTGCACCATTCATAAGGAAATGGAAATATGTGGAAAAATTATATTAAGAGAAGTAAGCCAGAGCCAAAGAAACATAGGCTGCATGGTTTCCCTCATTTATGGCAAGTAGCATGTGTACACACACAAGGATATGATAAATTATATGGGACACTGGACATTCATCCACTAAGGCCTTAGGAGATTATGCATAGGAGTGATTGATAAAGGCTCAAAAGCTATGCATATCACCATATAAAATAGTATTCTATGAAATGAACTAAATGTGATCATATTAATGGATGGAGCAATTGGACAGTAATGGAGTAATAAATACCTTACCCTTTTGGACAGGATTAATGTTCTCATAAGAGATTCATGAGTGCTTTCTTGTCCTTTGACATGTGAGGACACAGAATTCACCTTGTCTACTGCCTACTGTGTTGCATCCCCACAATGATATCTATAAAGCAGATTGAGAATTGTCAGACCTCACATCTCTATGTGCCCTCATCTTGGAATTCACAGCTTCCATAAATGTGAGCAATAAATTTCTGTTTTTATAATTTGTAAATATATGTAGAAAGAGGTTACAGTTACGTAAGTCAGGTAATGAGTATATTTGATTTTGAACAGTGTTACCCCCTTGCTCCTTTTCTCCCCACTTTTCCTTCGCTTCTCCTCTCCCTCCAGGTTGTATAGTTCATTTCAAACATAGTGTCTAATGAGTGTCACTGCTGAATTAGTTCATCCTTTATCCCACCATGTCTGTGCTTCCCCTTCTACTACCCAAATCAGATAAACTTACATAAAAGACAAACGTAAAGAAATCAAAAACAGTGACAGAAGGGAAAAAAGAAGAAAGAATCGCAAAAAGTGCAACAAAAATCTCTTATTTTCATTTCTTGGAGCTCATTTTAATAAGCATCATTTTATATAATCATATAAGTATAGCTACTGAGCCCTTGTAATCCTTTCCTAAGAATATTCTCCTTTGGTCTCACTGTGTGAATGTTTAGAGTCTTGCTTAATTTATCATATCCAAATGTCTTTTGTCTTTTAATATCCCTTGGGTTTACATGTAGATTTATAGGCACATCCTAATTATAATGAAACCATGTAACCTACAATTCTTTTGTCTGGCTTACATCATTTAATATAATATTTCCAAGTCTTTCCATTTCTTTATGAATGAAGCAATGCTATTCTTTCTCAGTGGAGCATAGAATTCCATTTTGTATGTATACCATATTTCCTTAATACATTCATCTACAGAGGGGCATCTGGCTTGACTACATATCTGAGCTATGATAAACAATGCTGCATTGAACATAATTATACTGGTGGCTTTAGTGTGGCCTAGTTAGTGGTCAATTGGATAAATGCCCAGGAGTGCGATTACTGGGTCATAGGGAAGCTCTGTGTTTTGTCTTTTGAGGAACCTCATACTACTTTCCAGAGTGGTCGAACAAGTTTACATCCTGACCACATCCCTGCATCTTATTGTTAGTCTTCTTGATAATGGCCATTCTAACTGCAGTGAGGTAGAATCTCTATGTTGTTTTCATTTGAATTTCTTTTATCGTCAGAAATGTTTAGCATTTCTTCATGTGTCTACTGTAACCTTACTTCTTCTTATGGAAAATATCTCCTTAAGTCTTTAGCCTACTTATTAATTGGGTTGTGGTTTCTTTGAGGATTGTTTATGAGGGGTTTAATTTTTGAACTTTAAGTGTACTTTAGATATGAGGCCCTTGTCTCATGCATAGCTAGTAAAGATCTCCTATTCTTTGGGCTTTTTATTTATCTTGGTAGCTATGTCCTTTGCTATGCAGAAACTATTTTTTAAATTACTCGGTCTCAGATATTTTGTCATCACAGTCAGAGTGGATTAAGGCATGAATTAGTTAAAAAATAAAATCTGGCTTAGATATTAATACTGGTTGTGAATTAAGGTATAATTCCCAAGATTAAATCAATTTACATTTTTCCTCACGTTTTTATGCTTTACATTCAAGTAATAGCAGCTGGTAAGAAAGCTATACCAAGAGCTGACAGTATCTTTGAAAGACTATTCAGAATGCAAAATAACATACAAAATTCAAATTTCTATGTTGTTTCTGAGGAGTTATCTCTTGAGAATATGTATATATACACAGGTAAATACTGTGGCACATGTTCATTCCTTTGATATAGGAATAGTTTTTATTTAACATGGAATGAATATTGGATATGTTTCTCTGAACAATTCAGTTAAATATTTCCCAAATACAATCATCATCTTTTAATATAGTCTATTTCCCAAAGATGAAAACTTTTCATATTTTGAAATTAAATAAATATAGCATTACAGTTTTAAAAAAAATGATACAGAGAACTGATGACCCTTTTATAAATAGGGAATAAAAGTTTTTAAAAGTAAAATAGACCAAAATGCAACCTCAAAATTTAGCACATAAATGGCTTGAATGACTTTAGCATTTAAGTTTTAATTTTAACTTTTTAAAGTAGACATAAAGGGTTAGAGGTGTGCTTCAGATGGTAGAGTGATAACAAGTGAGCAAAAGTGTCAGATACTGATTTTGAGTTCCAGTTTCAGAATAAAAAAAGTATGCATGAGAGATTGAACATGTAGCATGTGGAATACTTGCCTAGCATATGCAAGGTCTTGAGCTTTATAAAAATGGATTATATAAAAAGGTCCTGGGATTATAAATAGAAAAGTATAAGCATAAGTATCACCATCTCCTGCTCTCTCCCTCAGTATTTGAATTCAAAGTTCTCACTACTCCCTATAAAGATGATGTTAAGTGAGGATTCTTTTAAAGAAGAAAATTGTTGTAAAGGTGATGTACAGTGGGGTTATAATTATATAAGTAAGGTAATAATTACATTTCTTTTTGAACAATGTTACCCCCTCCCTCATTTTCTCCCACCCCTGTCACCCAGCTCTCCCCAACGCACACAAGTTCCCCAAGTTGTAATGTTCATTTCCAACATGAGGTCTACTGAGTATCACTATTGCATTGGTTCAGCAAACCTACCTCATTAGAAAATTCATGCTAATTTCCAGTAAATTATAATCGAATCTGATGAAATAAGTTAATGGTATTATTCTTTACTGTGTCTTTATTAGACAGCTTCTACTATAAATAATTTTCTCCTTCAGTAAACTCCATTCTTATTATTCTTCTGGAACTCACATCACAGCCTAATTTAAGTGACAGTCGTTTGCATACAAGTTTTGTCCTTTGACTGAGTCCTTTGACTCGTTGAATGAAGAGAACAGTCTGTCTTTGAATTCCCTACTATCTATTCAAGTGTCTAGTCCACTCAAAAGCATTATCAGTTCTAAAATAAATATTGACAGTTTTATTCTTTAGTTCACCATTGATTCATTTGTTCAAAAAACCTTTATTTATTTAAGCACTTTTAATGTGAAAGTGTGCTCCTACTTATACTACCTACAGTGATTAACAGAATACATGGTTCCTATCTTGTGAACATGTATTCACACAGAAAGACAGATAGCAGTGACTGATTAGCTAGTAAGTTATTTTGTTAGTTTAAGAAGTGAAGCTGAGCATTGTGGCACAAGATCTAATTCCAGCACTTGAGAATCAGAAGGATAATGAGCTAGTGCTAAGTCTGAGCTACATAGTAAAATCCTTTCTTAAAAGAAACAATAAAAATGTAATATGTAAAGAATGAAAATAGTTGTCAGGGGCTGGGGATATAGCCTAGTGGCAAGAGTGCCTGCCTCGGATACACGAGGCCCTAGGTTCGATTCCCCAGCACCACATATACAGAAAACGGCCAGAGGCGGCGCTGTGGCTCAAGTGGCAGAGTGCTAGCCTTGAGTGGGAAGAAGCCAGGGACGGTGCTCGGGCCCTGAGTCCAAGGCCCAGGACTGGCCAAAAAAAAAAAAAAAAAAAAAGAAAATAGTTGTCAGTGGCTATTTAAATCATTTCTTTACAATAATTCTTTCATTTTTCTACTTACAAACTTATTGTGAGCTGAGCGTAGTGGTATGAACTAATAGTTGTTCCAGAAGCTGACACAGGAAGATCAGTTGAGCTCAAGAGTTTGAGGCCAACTTGGCTGCATAATGAGATCTCATTTCAAAAACTATACAACCATATTGAGGCTCCCTACTTCTGTAAGGGAGGTCATCCTAACTTATGTATGTATGAAGTAAATAACCATAAGTGGGTACTATCAACTATGAGTCAAACATTCTGCTGAGAATTCAGCACTTAAGAGCTTTAAGATATCCTGACTTGAAACACAAACATTCATAAGTAATTCTAAATACTGCAACTGATAAAATAGAATGGAGAAAATCAATACACAAATTCAGAATTCCCACAGAAGGTAATGATAGAATTGAGTTTTGAATGAAAGCAGATGTTTACAAAGCACAGCATGATGTTGAGTATGCAGTATAGGCAGAATAGACTAGAAAAAAGTTAAAGTCAGACTGTAGACCTTTTGTAGCTAAGACTTTTTTTTCCTCATAGAATCTATAAAAACTCTGGTGAAATACTAACTTATCTATCCCAGCTTTATACATGAATGCACATTGTTCCTCATTTTTAAAATGAAATACTAGAACTATTTCTTCCTTTTCACTTGGATTGGAAAGTAAGTCTTTCATTTTTAGAGCCCAATATTACTTAGAAGAGTAATGAGCTTAAGTATGTACTAGTTCCATAAACCTTTTTGTTTCACTTTATTTATGCCAGCCATCCTTGCTTGCTTGTAAGATAAAAGTCAATGAAAAGCAAATTTCTTGTTTTTTGAAGCCACAAAAATGAACATTCTTCTCATTACAGTATTTGCATCTCTAAGAATTTCACTAGGTACATAACTGCATTTATTTCCTAAATTTTATATCTGTCAATGATATACTATGTACAAAATCTTATTTGGTCGTCTGCCTCATGGACTTGACTTGTGGATGAGTACTTTCAGAATCCAAACTATTTGCCCCTGGGAACTTTGCCCACACACTTAGAATTACAGAGATTTTCTTAGCTTGTTTTAGGATAGCAGCCATGAGTAAAATTGGATAAGGGCTCTGTTCTTGTTCCACTTGAAATGTCTAATGTTACTGCTCACCAATGAGTTTTCACTGTAATACTGAAAGACAAAGGAAGAGTTGTTTGGCATTATGTTAGTCATTTTCCTCTCTCTCAGGAAAGTATATTACATGAAACACTTTTGTACTGTTAAAGAAAATATTTTATGCTTCTAAGACCAACAGATGTGTGAGATATGTTCAGAAGGAAACAAACACAAATGAGAAAATAAACACAGACATGCTAACTGAACTTTAGTAATACAGAATAACTATTAGTAGCTCTAGGACCAGTCCAGGTCCCTTAAACAATAGTTTATAAGAACTATAGATTCATTAATTTCCCAGATTGCACAAATGTATGTTACTGAAAGACTAGAAAACAGTAAATCCACCTGATGCAGAACACTGTAGCCAAATTGTCATTGTGAAGGATGCTCTTCTGTGGATTGTGTTTGGAAGGCAGATGTTGCTGAAAGCAACTGGGGCAGTTACCAATATAACAAAATAGAGTTTGTTGTGAAATTCATCACAGACAAGGAAAGCAATATTCCTACTGTACAACAGAAACCCCATACACACAAGTATATTTTAGGCAACTTAAAGAATAATAACAATTCAAAAATTAAGCACAATTAATTGGCTGCAAATCAAATAGACATGACTGTATATTAATCTAAGCACCTATAATGGTCACCAAGGTGATACAGATAATCAAACTCCAAAATGAAGTTCCTAATTGCATAGAATTGGGAATTAGGCTATGTGATCTCTGTGACAGCTGTGGCAGGTAATAAAAGAAGTTCCAATAAAAAGACACAACACTGCATGATAATGTCACAAGAAGTAACTGCTAAAATCAAGATGCATTAGCATTTTTAGCAATGGTTAACAATGACAGTTTTATCTTATAAAGTTAGGGATAGGGATAAGTCTTTTATTTCCTTAAGTTAACAAGAAAGATGAAATATAACATGATACCTATGTTTTCTGATATATTTGTTAGCTTATTTTGCTATCCTAATTCCTAGGGAGTAAAATTTGCAATCAATTTTCTTTCACTTATCAATTTTCTTCTGCCATATCTCTCCATTGGGGACCTTGTCTCACTAGCTCAATGACTAGCAAAATAATTTATACCACAAATGAAGGACAATTAATGCTGTAAGTTCAAAACACACTGATTAAAATATAATTTTCTTACATTTAATGAGAATATTGTGTATTCAACCTTAGTTGTAACTGGGCCATATTCTAAATGATATAATTAATTTCTCAAATTCCAGGATATCTGCATAAAAATTTCTCTTTTACAAATTAGTCCTCATCATATTTTCCTATGCCTAGGGAAAAATCAAATTGATGGTTAGATATGGAAGTGATCACATAACGTGATATTTGAGTTCGTTCATTCTTTCCTTGTTAAGTAGAATATATATTGATCTAATTAAATCTCACAGAACTTTTCTAATATTAGGTCTCTGGACACTTTTTTTCTATATATTTTTTGGCCAGTCCTGGGGCTTGAACTCAGGGATTGAGCACTGTCCCTGGCTTCATTTTGCTCAAGGCTAGCACTCTACCACTTGAGCCACAGTGCCACTTTTGGCTTTTTCTGTATATATGGTGCAGAAGAATCAAACCCTGGACTTCATGTATGCAAGGCAAGCACTTTACCACTAGGCCATATTCCCAGCCCTGGACTCTGTTTTATGGAAAACTATAGTAACTCTTCTGCAAAGTAACATTTATTTATTAATGAGCAGACTGAAGAAGTCATGGTTAAATAGCTGCATTTTTTTTCTAATGCTGGGTAATAACCAAAATCACAGATGCTTGAAACATATAATACTTCTTTCATGGTTTTGCAAGTCAGAAGTCTCTGTGGACATGGTGGATTACTCTGTTGTAGGTTTCCTAAGAAGGAAATGAAAATCTAATCTAGTCTTTCTTATCTGAAGGACCTAGGGAAAAATCCTCTTCCATGCTCATTTTATCTATTTATCACATTCAATTTTGTATAACTATAGATCTAAGCCATCATTTCCCTGCTGGCTTTTGGCCAGGGGTTGCAGTTATCTTTTAGGGACCACCATCCATATTCTCTGAGTCATGAACCTTGTCTTTTTCAACATCAGCAATGGTAGTTTGATCCTTTTCAAACTTTTCTTTAACTTCTGCTTCTTTCTTATCTTCACTATTTTCAGTTTGAGAAAATTCTCTGCTTTTAAGATCTTGCTCATGATGTAAGATTGGGTCAGCCCATATAAACAGGGATACTCTTCCCATTTTAATTTGTGTACCCTTAAATATAGGTAAATTCACTTGGCACAAAAAGTATCAAACTTGAAAATTCTGGAATTAGGACACAGATATGAGAATGGGGATGTTGGTATACTATAGTAGCCTACTAATAAATGTACTTAAAATCCAGTGTTCTAACATTCTTGACATGTTGCTTTTACCACAGTGTTTGCTACCTTGTCAGCCATTTTCTTCTCAGGTTAGTGAACGTAGGACAACTACTACAATTTGAATCATGAATGTCCCTCAAAACACCCATGTGTAATAAATAGACTTGGTCGCATGTCTATTGGGATGTAATAGGAGACTAGTGGTAGATTCTTAGATCATTGAGGTGAGAATGACTGAAGAGGTTTATGGGACATTGATACTTTGGTCTCTCTTACTTTGTTTCCTGACACACAACATAAGTAGTTTGGTTATGGGAATCCATATAATGTGCTGCCATTCCTCTGTCCCAAATCAATGGGGTCAAGCGATGACAGTCT